>NC_052502.1:19585876-19873583 GCF_016617805.1 Bactrocera tryoni
AAAAAAAATTAAAAAAAAAAAACAAATAAAAAAAAAAAAAAATAAAAATAAAATTAAAAAAAAAAAAATAAATTAAAAAAAATAAAAAATTAAAAAAATAAAATAAATTAAAAAAATAAAAAAGCAAAAAACGTTATCTTCGATTGCTATATAGTAATATAAATTAAAAAGAAATAAAAATAAATTTAAGAAAAAATGCAAAACACCAAATTAAAAAAATTCATCAAAAAAGAACTGAAATACATATGTATGTATTTCGAATAAAAACGAATTCTAACCAAAAACAAGCAAAAAACGTTATCTTCGATTGCTATATAGTAATACTATTTACAAATACAAGATTCCTTACAAGAACTTGATTTGGCACGGCAATACTATTGTGGTCCGATATTGACGGTTCCGACAAAAAAGTAGCTTCTTATAAAATTTTTTTGTTGCATTATCGGATAGTATAAACTGTAATAAACATTTGAAATCGAAATTCAAATTATTACTGTCGCTACAGCGTTTAATGAAGAAAGGGAGCAGAGTGATGAACATAGCGACTCCAATCTTTTAACGCGTTTTTCTCAGAGTGGTGCTTTTAAGAACGGTTTCCACTCTCAAAGGTAGAGATAGAAGATATCTAGTTCCAGTTTGGAGAAAACATTTTTACATGCCATTCTTTAACGCACTATGGAGCTTTTTTTTGAAATCTTCCCATTTTTTTCTACGAAAAACCGCCGCCATTTTGTCAAATTTCAAAACCAAAAAAAGGTTCCATAGCCCGATAGTGACTTTTCTACAGATTAGTAATCTTTTTGAAATTTTGGTTTTAGATCAAAATTGCGGACATCGTATAGGATCTTTTTTTACGTGTAATTTCATCAATTTATTTATATTATACATTCAATAAATAAATATTAAAAAATCACTTAGTATTCATCATGAATGGATTTATTTTGTTGAAAAAAAAACCGGACCGATTAGTTAATTTCAACATTAAAAAAAATCGCGAAAATCAGTGGTTTTTCGGAGAATCACACTGAGACGATTCCTTAAACACCGAGACAATTTTTGTGCTGATCTACATAAGTATATAACTTTTAAGTTTCATAAATTTTCGCAAACAACACAAATAAATATGTCATATATATATGTATGTATGTATGTATATGTATATTTTTCCTTTTTTAATGCGAAATTCTTGAAACAGTACGTAAACATATCAAGCAGTTGCTTAATTAAAAACAAAAATATTTTTCTCGTTTGAACACGAAGCGCGCAGCACAAGCCCCTCTCGACTGTAAACATGTTTCACATTGCATTTTCATAAGATACACACAAATATTATATAGAGTATAAATAAATATAATACATATGTAGTTGCAATATACATATATAACTGCTTTTATTATGAATACGCGATTTTAAACTATAGCGCAAGCAATTAGGACCAAGTTCAATATGAAGTTTGTGACGTATGAACGATACGCATATACATAGTACGGTACCGTACGTTAAACAAGCTTGCACACACATGTATACAGTTATAAAGCTTCACCACAAGTCATAAAAATTTTACTTATTAGTAAAAAAAAAATACTTCGGTACAATTTTAAATTATAAAATTCCAATAAATTTATTTAAATCGCAAATATGTCAAATGCTATTCAACAACTGTACAATATTATTTATTGATTATTCTTATTATTATAAATAAAAACTATATATTTTCAATGCAAATACAATAAAGTTTTTTATTGTTTTCTTGATTTTTTTGTAATTAAAGAAAACAACCGTTGAAATGATTATTACAAATTATTAAAAATTAATTGATAATAATACAATTATATACCTATTAGTGTTTCCTGCGTGTGTTTGTAATTGTTGGCGTTTTTGTAGTTATATTATGTGTTAGATGGAGAGAAAATTTATTGCCAATCTATATGTAAATATTTTGTGTTTTTATTTGTGCTACAACTGATTTACTATACTTCTTCGGTTTGATAAATGCATTTCCACAAATAATTTACATACAGATATCATTGTTTGTGCCACTCTCTCTCTCACTCACTCTTTTGGTACCACTACTCATATAATCCAAAAGTTGTGGTTAAAATCGCAACAGCAAATTACGCTTTACATTGTTGCTGTACACAAACAAAGTCACACACAGGTGAACACAAATATTAAAAATGTAAACAGTATACATTGTTGAATAAAGTAAGAATAAATATTAAAATAATTTAAGTTAGCATATACCGCAAATATCCAAATATTAAAAACAATAAAATGGACGTTCGTTTTTCAATTATGGCTTCAAATGCATTGTTGTTGGCGTACAGCTCTATTTCCGCTTGAATATGTTGCTGAGACGCCGCTTTGGTGGAGAGTTCTGAAAAGGATAAAGTAGATAATTGAATAAATGATATACATATTTTTCAAATATTAATTTCACCATTACAAAACTGATTTAAATTTTTAAATTTAATTTTATATGTAGTTTAATCACTTTTATTATTTCTTATTAATTTATTAAGGAGTTAATAAGTGGGTTTGACTTTTTATTATTAAATTAATTATTAGTTAATAAAAATTTTAAATTCAAGATCTCTAGAATATTGTACTAAATTTTCAAGTTGATCCGAGTAATAGTTTCGGAGATACAGCCTTGGGAACCTGTGCGGTCGAGGCTAGCTAGGCTAAGTGCGCCGTTTTAAATGCGTTTTTCTCGAAACTGTGTTTTTGAAGTCGGTGGACACGATTTCTCGAAAAGTTGTGGACCGATTTAGTTCGAATTGGGTACACATCTTTAAGGGGGTAGTAAGGTATTTTTTGATTGCATTTATAAAGCAAAATTGACGGAGATATACACTTGCAAGTCTCCGCCCTCCGATTTGATTATGAGCGGCTGTGAAACTTTAAACGTGTTTTTCTCACACTTCACTTTTTCGAAGCCGGCGTTGTAAAAAATTGAAAAATCATTCAAAAAAAAAAAAAACAAAAAACTCAACAGCGTACGTGAGGAAACTTATCCACTAATCAAATCAATTTGGTTTTTTAATTTCAGATGATCCAGTCATGAGTTATGCGGTTCACCACGAATCAATTTTTTTTTGGAACGTCTGCGAAGGTTCTCTGTCACCGGCTTATTTTTTAATATTTTTCTATGAAACGTTCACAGAATATTCTTTAAATATCATGTAATTATGCTATAATTATACAAATAAAATAAATATTGATTGTATCTTAAAAAAAAATTATTGAAAATATGCTTTTTTTGCTCGAATTAACCTTACTACTTCCTTAAAATAACATTATCTGGTTAATAAGCGTAGGATTTTTTTTTAAATTCATTACAACTTATTTTTTTAACCAATAAATGGACCAAAAATGAGTTTTTTTTCAAGGTCTGAGAAAAAATTAAAATTTTAATTTTTTTATTCCCTACATTCAAAAACGAGATTTATATACATATGTACTAACGGAATATGTTTGGTTTTTTAATTTTAGATGAACCAATACTAAGTTATGCTGTCCACGGCGAGAGCAATTTTTTTGATGATGTTTACTTGTATGTATGTATATTGTTTATATTAAAAAAAAAACGTAAAAATACCTTTTTTTTATACCTGTGAAACCCAGTTAACACCTTAAATGAACATACAGTAGATAAAAAAAAGTAAGTCATCAACGCGACCAGCGCTTTTTTAATGCTATCAACTTTTTCGCTTTATAGAATAGTAAATTTTTTGAATTTCTTCGAAAGTTCCATTATCGAAGTATCGTAATTGATTTTATTGAAAATCGCTTATCTAATAAGACATTTGCTTGATTTTTTTAAATGCTCATTGATAACCGCATTTTGAATTAAAACTTGAAAATAAGTTAAAAAATTCTTTTTCTAAAATTTTGAAATTAAATTGATAAATTAAATGAATTATTTAAATTTAATTTTTTGAAATATTAATGCTTTTTTTTATGAGTGAATAAAAAAATTCTGAAAATGGTAAAGTTTAAGCAACTAACTAATGAGAAACGTTCAACCATAAGGAATTTGCACAGTTTATTTAAATTGTTCAATATAGCACACCATCCCCGGGAGTCAATGACTAATTGGACCGGATTTCCTTCTTCAACAGGGTAACGTACCTTTTCTTACTTCAAAAGTCACAATCGAATATATAAAAAATTAAAATGTGAGTGTATTGAAGTGACCTTCTCAAATCCCTGAATAGTTTCGAATTGGAATGCTTGGGCAATCCTAGAGATGCGTATAATTAAAGAGATGCCCTAAAACCTGGTCGGATGAAGGACTGCATCTATAATATTTGGAAAAATATCCTTCAATATCAGTGTTTGAACCTGGTCAACTTCATGCAACAACGATTGGGTCAACTAGCAACGCGAAATTGTGGATATCGTGGGTGTTAAAAAATTTGATAACTTATATTTTCTACATGAAATTTATATTACCCGCAAATTTTTAAAGAAATCTTTGAGTTAACCAAAACAACGGTAAAGAGTCGGTCAAAGAAATGAATATCCATGTATTCGGTTTATAGAAGCATGGGGAAGCTATAATACTATGAGCAAAAAATAGTAAGACTTTGTTCAAAATTTTAAAATTCTTAATTTATTTCTCAAAATCTATGTCGTCCTCTCAAAGAATCCATCTTGGTCACAATACACTTGTGGCAACGTTTTTTTTTTTTTTGTTCAAAATTCTCGTAACAGTTGTTAAAGTCAATTTCTGGAGTAGTCTTCAATGCTCGTAGTGTTTCAATGGTTCACTGGTTCACTGGTTTTCACTGATCCTTCCGATAGTCGAACGATGCTAGTCATATCACTGACTGTTAATCGTCGGTACTCAAGCAACATTTATTTTATTGATCTTGATGGCCGTCCTGAATGTTGTTCGTCGTCAAAGTGTTCTCGACGCTTTTTTGAATAATTTGTATCAATGAAAAACACTTGGTTGCAACATTCTGAAGTTTTCGGCACCAGAAATTTGATTCCGCAAATCATCATAAACGCCGAATGCCCATTATGTACTTCCGAAAGACAAGCTAAATACTAAAGAGTAATAATTATTTTGATATTGCCTTTGGCATCACATATACCAACTTTCTTTTCGATAACTTTCTTAAAGGCATCATACAATAAAACGATAACATAACCTAAAAATTTTTTTACCCCGTTGTTCAATATAAACTAACTTCAAGTCGTATTAAAGTTACATACCTAATAAGGAAAAAATATTTTTTATGAAAATCTTATTTTAATTGGTCCGTTTAACAGTTCTAAGTCATGGTTGTCTGATCTGAGTAATATGTTTAGAGATTGTAGAGTTGGCTGGATAATAGTCTAAGCCAAATTTCATGAAAATATCTTAACAAATAAAAACAATTTTCCATACAAAGAACTGATTTTGATCTTTCAGTTTTTATGACAGCTGTATCCAGAAAGTTAAGTGATCGATTATCGGCGGTTACAACAAAAGAGAAACTTAGTGGGTAAAAAAATTATGTTTACAAAGTTTCAGATCAATATATCAAAAACTGAAGGACTAATTTGGGTACATTCAGATAAACAGACCATGTTCATGTGACCCAGCTCGTCACGTTGATTATATACATATACATATGTATGTATGTATATATATAGTATATGTATACCACCTACTCGCTTCAAAATGCGTATTATTCCATACAGTAATAAAAAGAGTAAATATTTGAAAACTATTGACCTAAAAAGAATTAAAAACTCACGTTTTGTGTCAATAGCGAAGTAAAACTATCGGAATATGAAAGGCGATTCGCGTATAGTATGTATATCTATTTTTGTATGAGAAAGTATATTGTTGAAAGAGAATATTCGAAATTTGTAAAGCAAAAAAAATTCTTTGCTGCAAAATGGGTTTTTTACATTATCGCTATAGAGAAGTGTCTCTTACTTTTTGTCAGTGATTTCCGAAAGAGGGCATTGAATGGCAACAGCCACTGTCATATACCATGAACATTGCATTGTCGATTTTTATATGGAATATCTATCGTTTATTTTTCAAAAGCAACTTCAAAAATTTCCAGTTTTCCAAAATTTATTGAACAATATCATCATTTTAGAAATACATAGCGATTTTGCCTTAAGCAAATTGAAAATTTCTAAATATGCACATTAATCAAATAGATATTAACAACAAAATGGCGTGTTTGCATGGAATTTCGCTCCCGGCAGAGCAAATCAATGCTGCAAGACGATATTACGGAACTAATTAGAACAAAAAATATAGTTTTTTTTTAATACATAAAGCAATTGTTTGATCTTAACAATAATTTTAGACAACATTAATTTTTAATTTATTAATATTTTTTTTTGTTTTTGTAGGGTTTCAAAATTTGAATCCATTTCAGGTTCACATTAAATGGACATAAAGCTCCAATGATGCTTTATAAATATGACATTCCTGACCACGAATCCTTTCAATAAATGAAAATTCTTAATTTCGTTGAGTAGACCACGAAAGTTCTACATTACGACCACATATTCACACATATAACGAAAAGATCAGATAGATCAAAGCGATTATCGGCGCAAAGACCGCGATTGTGACGGTTAACTGTAGTTGTTGGTCCAAACGCACCCAGATGCTTGACCACAAACGCACCACATCCGCGAGCGTAATCTGCGCCGCTTTGTCGCCATCGTTTTGCTCACTTTCGCCGAGCGCTTTCATAGCCAACACTTGCGGCGTATCGAGCTCCAAGTTCGCCGCCAGCGTCACTTTGGCGCACTTCGGCACGAGTGTGTATGTCACGGAATGTCTATGCTTGACGGAGCGACGTCTTATCGGCGAGGCAATAACATCGAATGCAAAGTCGGTTACAGCGAACGGTGCCGCCGATGAAGTCTCCGAAGCAAGTTGTTCGAAATGTCGCGAGCGAGCATCGTATATTTCGATTTCATCAAGCGTTGATGGTTCATCCGCTGGCTCGTTTCTGAGACTGCGTTCCACCGGCAGCGAAGTGTTTAAGCTGGACGAATCGCTATCATCAGCATTCGTTTCACTTTCATCACCGTTGTTCGAAGTTTCCGTTAAACTATCTTCGTCGCCGGAGTGATTTCTCTTGGTTTGCTCATTCAATGCTAATTGCGTAAGGTTCGTATCGTAAGCATAATCCGGTGAAATATTGGTCTCATGAGGATTGAGCGAAACGTTTGCTCTGTGTTCAGCGCTGGTCTCTTCAATAACTCCCTGCGAACCGGATATAATTTCACTGAAATAATTCGAGGTATACTCCGGTGTATCATAGTCTTCAGGGTGTTCGCATTTTTTCGACAGCACAATCGTGGCATTCAGTCGTATCGTGTGACTATTATTGTTATCTTCACTCTCGCGCACACTTTCATTGCACTGCTGGCCGCCTTGGAGGCGTTGATCAGTTGGTATTGCACGCCCGCGATTGAAATTGTCGCGGCGCTGTTTGTGTGCCTTCTTGCGCATTTGTTCGCGCAATTTGTTGCGACTCGGTGTACGATGACCGCCGCCACTGGCGTACAACGACAAACGTGGTCCGCGATCACGCTTCGAACGACGACGATGGCGACCGCCAAAACCGCTGCCACGTCTCAGCGCATCGCCTGAACTGGCAGTTGTCGTGGTGACCGTTGCCGTAGTAGCCGAAGTGGTTGTACCAGTGGTGGGAGTGATTATGTCTTCGCGATGCCGATCGAAGTCTTCCATTAGCGGCTTTAACGGTTTCTTGCCAACTTTCCGCGGTGTTTGTGGCGTGCCGGTGGATGGTGTATCCGTTGTAATCGGACTGCTGGCCGGCAAATTTTTCAACCTACGTCCGATTTGTAGTCGTAACAGCGAGCTACGTCGTTTACGTGCGACACGTTGTTGCTCCAACATTTTCAAATGCGTTTGCGACGCTGGCGCATGACTGATGGCCGACACATCGGCCAAGGAGAGTGTTGGCACCGGCACCGCTTTCAATTCTTCGGTGTGCGTTGTTGTTGGCGGACACTTCTCGACGGTTAGCGAAAGCATCGACGAACCGGATAGCGCCATGAATTGTTTGAATAGACCACGACGATCGAAATGCGATTTGCTTTTGCGCGGCGTTGAGGTGCAAATATTATCGGGACTCTTCAAGCACATCGCTTCGAAGTTTTTCCTTTGCACAGCCTTAAGCAGATCAGCTGACAATTTTTTAGCCTTTACGTTGTTATTATAATTGTTGAGCGAAATTTGTGTGTTTCATTTGTAGAAGTAGAAAACAAAAGCAATTAGAATGAATCAAAGTTGGTTAATGGCAAAGTTTGAAACACGCTCAAGAAACACTTACGGAACAGCAACAACCAACTACGAGTACAATAACGGTAACGAAACTCTTACGAATACAACACAAAGAACAGAAAGGAAAGAGCAGCGGTGAAAACGACGCTACTACCGAACAAGCCGATTCGCATAAAATCGGATAATTTTTAATATTTGAAATTTTAAAAAATTACGGATACATATAAAAAATATCGCATGCGACTTATGCAATAATGAAAAATGTCGCATGAGATATTTCGAAGATCGTTAAAAGTTTAATTCGGAATACACAGGAATATTGTTTAGATTTTTTATAAAAATATTTGACTTTGGAAAAGGTCTAGTTTTTTTTTAATACAAAACGGTAAAAATAAAAAATTTTAAATTTTTTAAATTCATGGCTTTCTAAAGGCAAAAATTGCTCTTTTGTTCCAAATTCAGACTTTTTAATACTATCATCCTTTATCAGATTTGACGATTTTTGTATGGGATACCTACATATAAAATTTAGTAATCCGAAAACATAACCTTAAAAAATTTGACTCAGATTTGACGATTTTGTTGTGATACCTTGGATAATATAGTATTTCGAAAACATTACCTCAAAAGCGTATGTAAAAATTTTCGAAATTCATACATTAGATATTTGAAAATTGCTCTTCGGTTCAATATTCTGAATTTTGAATGTTATATTTTATCAGATTTGACGATTTTAGTGTGATACCTTGGATAATATAGTATTTCGGAAACATAACCTCAAAAACGTATGTAAAAATTCATACATTAGATATTCGAAAATTGTTCTTCGGTTCAATATTCTGACTTTTTAATGATATCTTTACTCAGATTTGACGATTTTGGTATGATACCTTGGATAACATAGTATTTCGAAAATATAACCTCAAAGACGTATGTAAAAATTTTCGAAATTCATACATTAGTCATACGAAAACTACTACATAAAATTAAAAAGGAAATTTTATTTAAAACAAATCTAGCTCAAATCTTTGTTCATATGAATAGAAATTTTTGGTTATAAAAAAAAATAATCTTGAATAAAAAAATCAAGAATGAGACACGAACGAATGTCACAGATAATACTAAATATACAATATCAGAAAAGCTATAATTTTTTTTTAGATAAAATAAAAATATACTACCTACTATATACCAAAACTTTAATTTCGATTTTTTTTAGAATTTTTCAACACCTTTCGCACTCGCTTCATGTCAAAAAGAAACTCAATGTATTTGTAGGTTAAAATATAACAATAATTTATTTTGATTTAAAATATATTTTAGCTAAGAATTCTCCAATTTTAAAAATTAAAAAAATTTCAAAATTAAAATATTTAAAAAAACAAAATTTTAAAATTAAATTTTTTTCTTGAATAAGTTATTTTTAGAGTGCAAAAGGTCAGTTTGTAAAAAAAACTATGATTATTATAACCAAACTTAACACTTACACAACAACGTTTCGAAAAAAACACTAAACCGAACAAGCTTAACACTTATAAGTACTCAAATTTCCACTCAAATATTGAAAAGAAAACAATGAACATTAAGTGTGGCCAATTGAAACTCACCTCATCCTTTGGATTGCTATTGCCCAGGCTGAATTTCGACGCGAAGAAGCCAAAACGCACCGGAGTTTTCGCCGAGCTGCCGTAATCATTCACTTCTTTGAGTATTTCGCGTGGCGGCTCCGAGCTGCCGCCCAACGAGAGCCGACCGCCATGTTTGCTCGGCGTCGGCGGGCCGGGACGCTTATAATTCGTGATGCCGGTGAGTTTCTTGCGCGCACCACCACCACCTGTTGTACTTAATAAAGCGCTCATGCTGTCATCCAAGCTGTTGGGGCCATCCTAGGAGAGTGCGAGTGAAGAAGAGAGTAAATAATTCTATAAAGTTGATATATTTTTAAGATTTATGCAATATTGCGATTATTGAATTCTATGCAGACAGCATACAACGAAGACCACTGACAAGTACAAACATTTAAACAACACGTGACCAATTTAAGAACATTAATTAAAACGACTTTTCGTACACAGGACAATGCATCAAATAGAGAGAACACAATTACAAACGTGCGAAATGCATTAACAATGACAACAAAGTTTTTGAACAAACTAATTTAATTGCTTGAAATTGTTTACATTGAGGCAATAAGTGAAATTTAGCATAGGTGCACATGTACTCGAAGGAAAACCCTTACAATTTGTATGTATGTTTGTGAAATATACAATTTCTTAAGGCGCAGTCAATTTTAGATAAGGGTAAATTTGCCTTCTTCGTTTCGTTTTAAATTTTTTTTTTGTTTTGCAAATGGTTAGAAGCGCATTTTTGTCACTTTTGTGTATAACTCTTTTTTAGTTTGCTGGCTTTCTTGTGCTGAATTATTAGCAATTTGTTATTTTGCATCGTCCACGTGGAAATTTTCATTTCAACTTTTTGGTTTTATGACAGTGAAAAATTCTGGAAATTGTTGGATGCGATACTGCTTTGGATGTAATCACTGTTGTTTCTCCCTCTGAGGGCTTTGTGTCTTGACTCGTCGTCGGCTTCGTGCTTGTTCTGCTAGTGCTTACTTTCAACTCATCTTCGGCTAAGCCATGGTCGTATTGTGCAGCATAGGTGCTTTTCAGGTGCGGCGGTAGCAGAGAGTTTCGATATTGCAACTCCTCGGCGCTGAAATGAGTTAAATTATCATTATGATAGTTTTGAATTGATAACTGTATTTTATTAAAAATTTTGGTTTCGCATAATGTTTGGTAGGAAGATAATATATATTTTAATTAAATTCAAAAAATATATATAAAAAAGAAAAAAATAAATTTAAAAAAATAAATAAATTAAAAAAAATAAAAAAATTAAAATTTCCGATCTAATAATAAAAACAAATAGTTAAAAAAAAATGTCAAAACTTTAAAAACTTAAAAAATGTAAAAAAGGAAATATTTATTTCATTTAACAATTATTTAGAATAAATAGAGAAAAATATTTAAAACATGAAAAAAAGGAAACATTTATTATTTTCTTTCAAATAAACATTTTGAATTAATAATGAAAAATTTTACAAAAATGTCAAAACTTTAAAAATTAAAAAAATGTAAAAAAAGAAATATTTACTTTTTTAAACAATTATTTAAAACAAATAAATAATGAAAACTGTGTCTTCGGACACATACAGTGTGCGACAAAACTAAAGCACGGAATCTGCCTTGTTGGTATTTAACCGAATAAAATCATAAAGTAGGCATTACGTGATGTTTTATTGATTTGTATTATTAGTTCATGTATTCTTCTTTTAAAATTAGTAAAAATTAAACAAATTAACTTACTAAAATATTATATAAAATTAAATATATGAAGAACTCCAAAAATCTGGTGCGACAAAACAAAAGCACATAACTAAGAATTTACATTAATTGCACATTAATTGTTTGTCAAACGGTTTTTAATGATCAGAAATGTTGGATATGTGTAGTTATTACCTAATTAGAAAAATATTAATGCATATTCAGTTGCAGTTCGTCATTCAGTACGGTTGGTTGTATGTTAAAGAGAAAGATATTTCAATGGCTCGAAATAAGTATTCTGTTCATTTTAGAAAAAAATTTGTTAAGGATTTTAAGAAAAAAAATTCGGTTATGACTATTGCAAAAAAGTTTGGAATAAATCATCCTAATGTTTCCCGAACATTTAGCTGATTTGGCAAATCAAGCTCTTTGGTTACAGCGCATAGAGGTAGACGGCCGTGGAGAGCAACCGAACGAGAGGATAAGGGAGTCATTCGGGCAATAAAAAATTACCCTTTTATATCGGCAATATCTATTAAAGACAATTACGGTTAAATATATTACAGAGATCCATACAACGTCGAGCTGTCGATGGGGAATTTTCATGCTACCTGTAGCAAGTTATTGCAAAAAAGCCGTATTATTTATTTAAAAAACAGACTGGCGTGATTGGAATTTGTGAGGATGCACATAAATTGAGCGATTACCAAATGGCAAGTTTAATATCAAAGATTGAGATGGGCTGAAGCTGGTAGGCAGACCGAAGGGACAATGCCTAAATCAACGTTATAAAACAAGCGCGGTGAAACATGGTGGAGACAATGTACTAGTGTGGGGTTGTTTTCCAGGGAATGCAATAGGATAAATTCATCATATAAACAGTATAATGGACAAATATAAGCATAAAAATATTTCTCAGAATATTAATGCTGCCACATGTTGCAGAAGAAATGGCTTTAAAATGGAGTTATCAACATGACAACGACCAGAAACACACTGCTATTTGTGTAAAACAGTGGTTTGTTGATAACAGGAATGAGGTTTTGAAGCGACTCGCACAATCACCTGATCTCAATCCCATAGAGAACCAATGGTAAATTGTAGATCGAAAAATCAGAATTGAGAATTGTAAAAATAAGGCCGTTTTATACATTCAAGTGAAGGTAGCATGGAAAAGCATTTCCTGGGACATATCAAATAAATTAATTGAGTCCATGCCATGCCTAGCCGATTTGCAACTGTATTGAAAAATAAGGGATATGCAACCAAATATTGAAAGACATAAATTTTTCAATCATAAAACCATTTCGTGCTTTTGTATTGTCGCACCAAATTTTTTGGAGTTTTTCATATATGGTATTTTATATATTTTTTTAATAAGTTAATTTGTTTAATTTTTACTAATTTTAAAAGAAGAATACATGAACTAAAAATACAAATCAATAAAACATCACGTAATGCCTAATTTATGATTTTATCCAGTTAAATACCGACAAGGTAGATTTCGTGCTTTAGTTTTGTCGCAGACTGTATGTATTTAGTTTGTACAATGTATAAAGATAAAGATTTTATATAGTACATATGTATGTATGTATATATTTATGGTGTCAGAAAAGTCAGTGAAAGCAAATTAAAAAATAAAACAGAAATAAAAAAAAATATTTTTTCGTGCTTGTTCTGCTAGTGCTTACTTTCAACTCATCTTTGGCTAAAAACAAATAAAAACAATAAAAAAAAAATAATTACAAAAAAAACTATTTTAAATTAAAAAATAAGACATAATAGTGTACATTAAAAAAAATTAAAAAGGAATAAAAAAATTTAAATAATAATGAAAACAACAACAAAAATATTTTTTTTCATTAAAGCTATTTAATTTAAAAAATAAGTTTAAATTAATGAAATTATTTAAAAGAGAATTTTCAGATTTTTTTTTTCAAAATAAAAAAAAGTTTAAAACAAAATAAATAAATAACAACAAAAAATTAATTTTTTCCATTAAAACTATTTAAGTTAAAAAATAAGTTTAAATTAAAAAAAATATTAAAAAGAATATTTTCAGATTTTATTTTTCAAAATAATTTTAAAATCAATAAATAAAAAAATTTTATAGGCAAAATGTAAAAAATATGTTAAAAAAATATATGTATTTACATAAAATATTTTTCAAAAATAAACATGAATTTAATTATTTCAATTAAATAGCGAAAATAGTTTTTCTATATATATATGTACATACATATATACATATGTATATGTATATATAAATTTAAAAAAAAAAAAGTTAAATAAAAGTAATTAATTTTTGAAAATATCAAATAAAAACTTTTAAAAATAAAAAATGTTTTCCGCAAAGAAATATTGCATTAAATATTGACTGAAAGTAAAGAAATCTGCAGCTTGTATAAATGAAACTGAGCAACTCTATGACTGAGAAAATTCGTTCTCACAGTCAGGTCTACGTAACCGGAACGGACCCGGATTTTTTATCCGGTCAAGAACTGCCAACTCGGCAAAAATTTTGACACAATAACAACAACAACAGGACTGAGAAAATATTTATTTCGAAAATATATTTTTTTGAAAAATAAAACTAGAATATATTGGTTTGAATCGAACTAAAAACACTAGAAACTAGAAAAACTGTTGTTATAAGATAACTGTAAAATGTGCACTTCAGAAACTATCAATATACCTATACAATGTATATTATTGGTTTATGCGCCTAGTTACATACATATACGCAACGTTCTTGCAATGTTTTATAGAAAACAATAGCGTTAAGTACATTTATTCAGAATGTATGCAACAACTAACGAAAGACGAAAAATTTTCCAGTTCACAAAAAATATTTTGCAGTTTTTGAATATATTAAAATTTTTTAAATATAAACTCACCAAACATCACGGCACATGGACATGCGGCCCGTTTGCAAATCGGTCAGGTACGTGTTGTTGAAAATTTCACCTTCTTCATCCTCCATTGCCAAATTGGAGCTGGTAGCCGCATTAGATGCGGCCGACGACAGCGATCTTGGCAATGAATTCGTTGCAAAACTGGGACGTTTGAAGTGTGCATCCGCAGCGGTCTCTTGCAATTTATTTAGTTTGGTAGATAATATGGCATTTTGCTTCTGATATTCCAATATGCGATCGTTCGTCTTCATTATTTGACCGGAGAGCTTGCGTATGTGCTCCTCGTACTTTTCATTCTGCGTAGATAAAGTTCAAAAAATTAAGAAAATATACACGATTATAATTTATGTATGCGTAAATGAGGCGCCACTCACCTGTGCCTTCAGTACATCCATATCGGCGCGCAAGCTGCTGACTTCACGGTCTTGTTTGCCTTTCATTTTCGTCACTTCGTCGGTGTATAATGTTTTCTGATGAGCGAGATTTGCACAAGCAAAACGTTAAGCGAACGGTTTGAAGGGTGACGGGGAGGCGAAGCGGTTCAATATTTAATGTGGAAAGGCGACCGGAAACGGTCAAATGGAAATTGAGAAACAAATAGAGGGCGCAAAATCAGAATATTTATCTTTTGTTGTTGTAAAACTTCTAAAAATTGTTTTTTAAAGGACTAACTAAGGATTGCAGGGAGTATGGCATGAAGTCAATGCATTTGTCTAGACTAAAACTCAAATGTGTATTCGAGGCAAGAAAATATGCAAAATTATTAGCAATTTAAGTTATAAAAAAATTTTTTAAAAATTCTTTATTAATATATAATTAAATTATGCTGCTTTCATAACAACAACAACTAAATGGTGGAGTAATTAGTTGGTCAACTAACTGTGGGGACATCACAGCTGTACAAAGAGTGTGCACTGCATCTACTAACGGTGCATGCAACACTTCCTCACTTGCAAAAAAATATACAAACACACATGCACAAAAACACACGCTGGCTGCTCGTTTGTTAAACATTAAAAAAATAATGTTATTTATATATCTATTCAAAATTTTACAATAACAAAACTAAAACACTCAAATAGATAAATCTAGACGCGCATATACATATATATACGTATATATACAGTTTAAGATTAAGTACAAGCTAAAATTCTATAACAATATTAATACATGATAGATGCTGAGAGAAATCATCGCGTATGTCACAAGCCTTGGTGGAATTAAGTTACGTAACGTAAGTGGCGCGCTTAGAAAACCGCCGGAGAGTTGCTTTTGATGGACAGCTCCATATCATTGCGCGACATAAAGATATTGAGCGTGATTGCAAGCATTACTTGCGACATGAATACAACAACGAAATATTTGAAACAGGTGTTGAATCGTTTTTTCCACTTTGTCCGGGTCCCATAGATTTCGAACCTGTGACATTGCGTCTGCGTTGTTCGTTTCGAGTTCGTTTTAAAGAAGAAACAATGAAAAAAGGAGAAAAAGAAAAACCAAGGTCAGCAATGGCTAATTTCGCTAAAAATGTTGCTTTAAGTAGGTAAGTTTAGTTCAATTCGTATATGAGAAAATTGTTTGCGATGACAGAGTTTTGCGTTGGCAGTGCTCGTGTTAATGGTGATGTTGGGGAAATTGCCCAGTTATGTATTTATGAATTTATGCGTTGCATGAAAGTAATTTTGTGTGAAATACAGGCGCATTTCTCTTGTTTTGTAGCTTAGTTTTGAAGTTAATAGACTAAATAGGCCTTTATTTATATCAAATATCTGACGTCTAACAGTATGGAATATTTTTATGTATCCAGCTCCGTCCATTGCGCAACAAAATGATATACAAATGCATATTTATTTATTGAAGTGTTTAATTTATGATTTTCTCATGATAAGATCAGTGAATTTTGACAAAAACGCCTACGCCTAAAAGTATGCAAATACAAGACTAAGAATTCGAACAACCTACCCAAAAATATACATATATTAAAAAACAGCGGCTACGCTGGATAGGTCAGGTCGTCCGAATGGACGATAACACTCCAGTTCTAAAAGTAATCGACGCAGTACCCGCCGGAAAGCAGCGGGAATCTCCAATTGACACTAAACAGCGAAAACGTGCGCTGTTGTCAACTCGGCTATAACCACGTAAGCGGTGTTTACGGCAAAAAAGAAGTTTGTAGTTTATTCCATTCCGATAATTTTGATCTCAAAAATGCGCTACGCTCAGAAAAGCCAATTGTCGGAATTTTCGATAAAATACTGACAATCTAGAGCCCAAACGCAATACAAGTATTATTTTCATTACCCAAGAGCTAAACCCTGCATAGTAAAACAGTTATTACTATTCAAATAATGCTGGATACAAAAAGAAGCTCGATTTATGGGTAGGTAGGTAGAGAAGATGTATGACGACACACCTAGCCCTTTGGGAGACTCATTGTGTAACTACCGGGACTAATATTCTCGCAGTATATTGTCTCGTCTTTGAACCAAGGGCGATGTATGGGTAACACAAGAGTTATATGAAATAAGGATCATGGACCAAAAGTCCATTTGCGAATCGCTGCGGAGTGGCAACAAAATTAAAAAATTACTGGTATTGAAAAGAGGATCACTTACGACAACGTCAAGCAAAAACGTTCGTGGTCGAATCGCAATGAGCCGGCACAAAGGGTGGCAAAGCCAGGATTGTTAGTGAAGAAGGTTTTGGTAAGTATTTGGTGTGATTGGCAGAGAATCATCCATTATAAAGTACTTCCTTATAGCCAAACTTTTGTACTGTTAACAATTGGACTGTTTGAAGGAAGCAATCAGCCAAAAGCGGCCAACTGTCCGTTCCCACGACAGTCGGGTCTAAGTAACCGGAACGGACCAGGATTTTTATCCGGCCAAGGACTGTTAACCGGCATTATTCCTCCAAATTACTTCAGGAATGTTTTTTGCCACTTCTACAACAACAACAAAAACTGCATTCCATCAGAACAACCTAACATAAAGTGAATACTGCTCTTTCATTTGACGAATAATTTTGCTGGTGAAAAATTTGCCTTAAGAAAAATGAAAATCAGCTCAGTCCCGTTTTTTTTTGTTTTCGAAAACACTTTTTGTGTGCGTGGCAACCGGTCGAATAATACCATTACAACTACAGTTAAAAAAAATTTGTCCCGTCGCTAATATTTTCGAACATGTTAATGTTTAGAAAAATATGTTGCCTACATTTAGGAGCATGATAAAGAGAAATTCAACATATGTAGAAAGCCATGGAAATATCAACAGAAAAACTTGCTAAATTACTTCAAGTAAGCCTTGGCAGTTTGGGATATAAAATATCTCCACTTATAGATTTCAGAAGCATAAAATTCCTTATATGTTATATACTTATATTATTTCCACTCGCTCTATGAACTCGTGAGATTAAAAAAATAAAGCATATTAACTCATTTTAATCTGCAAACCGATTTAGTGACTCTAAGAGTGCCATAGAAGCTTCCACCACAAACTCATGAAACATTTGCAACACCATTTTCATTTGCAACAGACGGAATAACGTACATAAAAACATAGAACAAACTAGCTTAAGACACTTAAGGACTGTTAACAGTGTGATGTCCCTACAATTGGGCATGACTAGAGTACGCAAGGACTTTGCTCAACTAAGTTTACGAAAAATATAAAGAAAAAACTTTATAGACTACAACACCGAGTACTAACTACGTACAAATGTGTGTATTGTCCGGCGGTACAACTTACCATTTTGTTCTTCATTTTATCCAACTTGACCTCCATCTCCAGGCGATTCTCTTTGATACGTTCCTCCGCCTTTTCGGTTTGCTCCTGCAGACGTTGCTTGGAATCGCGGTATTTGGCTTGTAAAATTTGATTGTCCACACGTAGTTGGGTATTGGCCTGCTGCTCCGATTCGACTTGCTTCTCGGCAGCAGCCAAACGTTTACGCAATTGCTCCAGCTCCTCGTCGTCCTCTTGATTGCCACAGCGCAAGCTGTCACGCTCCGACTGCAGCGTTGTAATCTCTTCGGCTTTGACGCTTAACTCCTTTCGGATTTGTTCCAGTTGCGCTTCGAGTACGACGACTTTCTCCTCGCGCTCCGAACGCAAGTTACTATTTTGCACTTCGTATGCCTTCAACTTGGCACAGGTATTCAAGTGTTCGTTTTCAATTTGCGCTTTTTCCTCCTTCAGCGCGCACATGTCCATCTCGAGGTCGCACATTTGTTGCGACAATTTTTCGCATTTCTCTTGTGATATCTGCAGTGATAGAGAGATTTTCGATAGTTGATCGTTGATATTGGAATTTTGCTCATGCAATTGTTCGGCATCGGCTTGCAGCTTATTTGCAAGCGCTTCGTATTCGTTAGCACGTGCCAGCGCTTGTTCGCGTTCCTCAAGTGCGACCTTCAACTTCTCGGCAGTGTTGTCTGCACTAATGGTGTTCTGTAGTTCGTTCAGTTGCGAGTTGATGGCACCGATTTCGTGATTCAAACGCACATTGCTCGCTTCGGTTGTCTCAAGCGAATAGTTCAACTTTCGTATTTTCTCCTCATTCATTTGACGTATTTTCTCGAGTTTTGTCACTTTGGCTTTAGCATCTGCCTCAGCGGCTTCTAATTGCTTTTTCTCCGTCTCGAGTGTCTGCTTCGTTTGCTCCAGTTGATGCACCTTGGCGATTAGCTGTTGTTGGCTGCGTTCTGTGGCGGCTACGCGCTCTTGCAGCACTTGTTTGTCAGCCTCCAACGTGCTCTTTTCGCGTTTCAACTTCTCGACGCTACTCTTTGTTGTATTCAGCGTCTCGTTGAGCTTTTCGTTTTCGTGCTCACTCTTCGAGCAACGCGCTTGCGTATCGCCCAACTTGACAGCCATTTTTTCAATACGTTTCTGATAAGCCTCCTGTGTTTCACGCAACTTGATATTCTCAGCAGCCAATTCTTCCTTCTTGCTCTCCAGCGTTTGCAACTGCATACGCAGCAATTTCAATTCGTTCTCGGTGGCGTCCAGCTTACGCTCCAGTGTAGTGGAATTCTGTAAGATATTCTTCACCATTGACTCGGTCGAACTGTGCTGCACGCTGGTTTGTGTGAGCTGTAGACGCAGCTCTTGCAGCTGTTCGACGAGCGTGTCTTTCTCCTGCCGCAATGCATCGCTGCCTTGTATGAGGCGCGTAACATTCTCATTGGCGCGTTGCAGTTCGTTTTTGACTTCTTGCTTCTCCTGCTCCAAGCGTTCCAGCGCACTTGTGGCGTTCTGGTATTGCTCTTTAACCGCGCTGTACTCATGCTCGAGCTGTACCAACTGCGCTCTCAACTTTTCGTTGACAGCTTTCAATTCATGCAGTTCGTCTTTCAGATGTTCCGCCACGGCGCTTTGCTTACGCTCGCCAATTAGTTGCTGTTGCAGCTCGGTGATTTCGGCATTTCGGCTAAGCAGTTGATTGTTCAGCTTGTCGTTCGCCTTTTCCAACACCTCAACAGCGCCCTGTCGTTTCTGTTCGGTCTGGTCGAGTTGTGTGTGCAGTTGTGCGATATTATGCAGCAGCCCATTGAGCGCCCCACGCAGTTTACCCAGTTGCGTGGCCTTTTCAGAGGCGGGCACCTTTATGAACTCATCGATTAGCGTCTTCTCCGCATCGCCCGCTGAATTGCAGTGATTCTCGATCACCGTGATGATTTGCTCTAATATGCTGTCGTTGTTTTCCTGCTCCACCGACTGCTCGGCCAGCATGCGCATCATTTCCGACAACTTCGTCTGCCAATTGTCGCGCTCGTGCTCTTGCTCTTCTTGCAGCCGCTGCAATTGTGCCTCTTTGGCTGAGATATCAGTTTGTAGCTTAGCGACAAGTTCATTGGCATCCCGCAGTTGATTATTGAGCTCATCGCAACTTTTTTCCAATATCTTTGCTTGCTGATCCTTCTCACAGATCGCCAACTTGAGTTGATCGGCTGTTTGCTCTAACGAAGCTAACAGCGCCGACTTTTCGTCTTGCTCGCGCTGCAATTGTGATGTGAACGAAGCGACATCTTTGCTCAGTCGCTCCTTTTCTTCGCTGACCTTTTGCAAATTCTGCTGCAGTGTGGCAATTTGTTGGGTTTGCTTCAAGTTTGCCTTTTCGTAGGTGCTCACTTGATTTTCGGCGCGTTTCAGCACGGCTGTTTGACTCTCGTAGGCGGTTTTCAGACCACTTATAGTGTGCGCCTTCTCCGTGAGTATGCTCTCGAGCTTTTGCTCGGTTTCAAATAACCGCGTTTCACTTGCCTGCAGCTTCACGCTCAATTCACCCTTGTGATCTAACTCTTGCAGCAGCTGCGCATTCAGTTCGTTTAAGGCGCTGTCGGCTTCGAGTATTTTACCATTGACCTTGTTGTGTTCAGCCTTGAAGGTATCGATTTCATGCAGCAGCGTTTTATTTTCCTTTACTACTTTATCCATTTGTGCCTCCAAAGCTTTGAGCTTTTCAGTACTGGCTTTGCCAAATTGCAAGTGTTCGTTTTGTACTTCTTCCAAGCGCTGTATGCTCTCTTCCAGCTTCTTCTTGACTACGCTACTCTCTTCCATGAGCGTCTTCAGATTGTGTTCCTTAAGGCTCAACTCTTCCTTTGTGGCGGTAAGCTCTACCTGCAGCGCATTCACAACGCGTTCGTGCTCAACACCAAGTTCCATCAAACGCACCGTGTGATCTTCGGTGTTCACCTGTAGCGCATTTTGCATCTCATCCGTGACCTGCTTGAAGGCCTCTTTCAAATTGCCAATGTCTTCCTCGTAAATTTTGATTTGATCTTCCGCACTTTTCAGCTTCATGTCACTCTGTTCCAATAGCACTTTGTAATTGGCTTCCACTTCCTCTTTTTCTGTGATGAGATTCTTCATTTGCTGTTCCACAACTTCCATTTTCGAAACCGTTTCGTTGTGATTACAGCTCATATGCTCCAATTTTTTATTGAGCTCCAGTTTCTCCTCGGCCAAGCGTTTGTTGCTGCTTAAGACTTCCGATAGTCTTTGTGCCAAATTAACGGAGGTATTGGATTTTTCGCCGCACAATAGCACATTCAAAGCATTGAATGTCTTAAGCGCCGCGCTCAGCTCTTCCTTTGCCTCCTTGAAGTCCTGCTGCAATAGCTCATTCTCTTTCTTTAGCTTGCCGAAGCTTTCCTCCACCGTATTACGCTCGTCTGTTAGTTTACGTATGCGTTCATCGCGCGTATTTATGGCCAATTCGTAGTTATGTTTTTCGGTTTTGAATTCCGTTAGAAGCGTGTCAATGCGCGTCTCCAGCTCATCATTCTTCTTGCGCACCTCGATTATTTCCACGCCCAGTTTGCCCATTTCGAATTCTTTCACCGTGATCTTATTCTGCATGGCTTCCAGGTGATCGGCGGTTTCACGCCTGTCACGTTTGGTGTCTTCATGTTGCACGAGTATTTTTTCGTATTTCTCCTTCAGCATTTTCTCGGTTTTGTCGTGCGCCTCCAATTCATTTTGATAGTTTTTGATGCGATCATTTAATGTTCGTATCTCATCGGTGTTGTTGAGCATGCCTTGTTGCAGTGTTTCTATCTTCTTACGCAGCGTGGCCACCTCGTCGTTCAAGTCTTCGTTTTCCTTCCGTATCGAAGCATTGACTTTTTCATAGTCTGATATTTCACTACCTAGATTTTTAATTTTTGTCGTGTATTCTTGACGCTGTGCGGCACACTTATGCTTGTGCGTGTCATAGTCACTGGCCAGCGTGTCGAGCCTGGCGACCAACTCGTATTTCTGCTCGTTAATGTTGGTAATCTCCTGTTCGCAACGTATTATCTTTTCTTGCATACGTTTCTTCGCTTGCTCCAGCTCCAGATTTAAATTGTCTACACTTTCTAGTTGTTCCTTCAGTGCGCCCACCTCCTTCTCGAACTCTAACAGGCTGCGATTGAGTTCATCGTTACGCCGCTGCTTGGACTGTAGTTCGCCTTGTAAGGCTTTCACCCGACCCTTTTCGTCTTTATAATACGAACCCAGTTGTTCGACATAGTCAACCAAATGATTGAGACAATCGGCTGGCGTGATTTCTTTGTGCTCTTCCGCTCTTCCAATTCTTGTGGCTATGTTGAATTCCTGCGCATGTTTTGTTGTAAATTTTCGTATTAAGTCGGCCAAACGTTTGTTGTTGCTCCTTAGCATGCACAATTCGTCGCGTAGTTCAGAATTTTCGTGTTCCTTTTCGCGCAATTGCACATCGACCACAGAGCGTGCGAGATTTTCAGGACTACTTGAACTTCCATCAGTGGGTGGGGAGAATGAAGCATCCAAATAATCAGGGCGTGAATTATTCCCCGTCGAACGCGTTTCATTTATAAACTGTTCCAGTTCTAGTTTGTTTTCACTTAAACATTGTATGGTGAACTCTTTTTGCTATTAATAAATAAGTGTAAACATATTTATTAGATCACATGCAATATATGCATAAACAGTTAGTATAATTACCTCGAGTTCAGTAGTAAGCTCATCGACTTTCAGGTCCAGCTCTGTAATACGATTCATGCAAACCATTATTTGTTTTTCAGCATGACGAAGCTGTAATATAAAATATGCATACAGTTTACAACAACATGACGAACAACAAATGTTTACGTTACCTTCTCTTGAACCAAATTCTTTTCCTCCCTTAGATTTCCCAGCACCTCGTTGAGTTTTGCTATTTCGGTTTCCTTTTGGGACACTTCTCTGCATAAACGACGTTTCATCTAAACATTCATTACCAAAGCCATTTTTGAAATAAAAATACAATAATAGTTGTATTTTGATAATTGAAGGCATTAATATAAATTTTATAATAAAATTTGGACTGGGCCGTTATGGAGTAGCCGAGAGTAAAATAACAAGAAATTGAAACAATTAAATGTAGCATTACCTGTTCTCCATCTTTATTTTTTGGGGAACTGCTTTCTGTTGTATTTTGCGTGAGTATATCGTTTTTTAAATCTTGAATTGTTTGTTGCAGCTTTTTATGATCTTGATCTGCGAGAAAAAGTGGGAGTTAAATATTTGAATTGTAACAAAGCTCAGTAGCGCTTACTTAATTTCTTCATCTTTTCTTCATTTTGTTTTATTTGCACTTCCAGCAGCCCCTTCTCGTATCTCTCTGTCTCCAGTTGTGCCTATTTAAAATTTTTAAAGATAATTATTATTGTTTTATTTCCAATAAATCAATATTTTATGCTTTATACTTACTCGCAAATTATAGAGCTCTCGTGTTCGCTCCTCCAACATTGCAGATTTTGGTGTTGGCGGTACAATACGTGGACTGCTATTGCCTGCAGCATAGCGTGACGGTCGACATGGTGAGTCCAGACGGGGGAAAGATGATGACGAATAATTATTAGTGGTACCCGTTGAGTTATTGCTGCTAGAGTGACTGTCACTTGCTGTACCCGGCGAATTGTTACTTCGCAAAGCTGTACCAGCAATAGCTTGTCGCAACTTTTCTCGGTTTATGGACTGACAATCAATTAACTCATTGAAGAAGGCAGCAATATTTCGTTGATTGTTTACAGACAATCTCTTACAGATGTCATGAAAATTTGTTTCTGGACATTTTACACAACAAAAATGTAAAAATAGGGAATAAACATAGATATACTCTGTTGAACTGATAGTATTTTCATCGTCCAGTAGGGGAGTATAATCGGCATATTGGTCTGAAAAATAAGAAAGTTTTTAAAATATTGATAATAATAGTACATATATACATATATTCAGTTTGCTTGCAATATTACCTTTTAAGAAACTTATTACGTTGTCTTGTAATTCTGACTTTTGTAATAAATTGTGATTTAAGCGAAAATTTCTATAAAATTCGTCAATATCTGTCTGTTCCAAGCTGAAGTAATTAGCGGCAACAAATCCGCATTCAGTTACCTACGAGAACGCAAAATTAAAAAAAAATTATATGTGAAAACATCAGTAAATATTTGTGTGCTATTAGTTATTACTATTTCAAAATTTTATTGACTTTACTACTCACCCAATGCAATAGGACTTTTTTCCAATTT
Organism: Bactrocera tryoni; assembly: GCF_016617805.1. NCBI lineage: Eukaryota > Metazoa > Arthropoda > Insecta > Diptera > Tephritidae > Bactrocera > Bactrocera tryoni. Next base: position 19,610,438 of record NC_052502.1, read on the forward strand.
CTCACATCCATTGTAGCAAAATATTGGCTTTGTTCCTTGCTTAATCCTTATCTTTCCCTATGACGTCTTTTTGCCTACCTGGCTCACTTGGAATTTGTATTATAAGAAAATTTTGAATATATATTTCTTCACAAAACCACAGCACAACAGCAATGACAAACCGTAGAACGAATATACATATAATAACCGATGATTTTTAAATCCTAGTGTTGATATATTTTAGAAAAAAAAAAAATTAATTCATTAATCGTTCTTTTGCCGCGTCTTTTCTTTTTCAAAATGTCGCAGTTGTTTAGTTTCGTTCTCACTCTGCGCTTTCTGTTTGTTTATTTATAGTTACGCCCTTTAGCGGTGATGAATTAACTATAATAAGTTCCAAAATTAACATAATCTATTTGTCATGATAATTTTTCGTAAAGAAATCTAAAGTTCATAAATTTTAAGATTGAAGAAAAAACGCAACTGCCGTTAACTATTGCTTTCGAATTATTTGACATTTGGTACGAGACAAAACGACGCACGCTCGGCTTTTTTTGTTTTTTGTACGGTGGAAATAACAGGGCTGCATTGAATTATTATAAATATTTCACATAATTTATTTTTACATATTTAAAATATACTAATTATCTCTTCATGATTACAAGAAATTTATTGAAGTAAAATCATAGTTAAAACGACATAAATGGAATTTCATTTGCAAAAAATACTATTACACCCGATTGAAATGGGTAGGGCACTCATTTTCTTCTCAGCATTTGTCTTCATAACATATCTGATTAATTTCTGATAGTTTTACGTTCCACAAATCGCCATCAGCTGATTCAACAGCGTGTAAGAAAATAAATAAAAACAATAATGCCCGAAGAAATTTTGGAGCCACAAGCAAAATTGCAAAAAATTGAAGATGATGAAAAAAGCAAACAGGTAGAATGTGAAACAAAATTGCATGGGCCTGGAGAAACCCCACCAAATCCTCTAAGCAAAAATCAATTGAAGAAACAAAAACGTTTGGAAAAGTATGAAGAATTCAAAAAGGCTCGTCGGCTGAAAGAACGTGAAAGACAAAAGCAAAAGCGACTTGAAGCACAAGCTCAAGGATTACCCACTAGAAACGGTCCTTCACGTAAAGAGCTGAAGAAACGTCAAGCTGAGGTTGATAAACAAGAGTTGGGCAAACTTAGCGTAGCAATTGATTTAGACTACGATGAATTGATGCATGATCGCGACGTGGCGAAATGCATAAAACAATGTCTACGTATTTATACAATAAATCGTCGTTCAACATGTCCAGGACAACTGCACCTAACTGGTATTAAAACTGACGGTCGTATTCACACTAGCCTTAAGCGAAATGATGGCTGGGAAAATTGGCATTTGAAATATCACTTTGATACAACACATATGGAAGTTTTTCCTAAAGAGAATATAATATACCTGACATGTGAATCGGATACTGTGCTGGATAGTATTGAGGAGGGTAAAATCTATATCATTGGAGGTTTAGTGGATCACAATCATCATAAGGGTCTGTGTCATAAACGAGCAATTGACAACGGATTACACACAGCGCGTCTTCCACTAAACGAACACGTGAATATGAAAACACGTGCAGTACTTAGTACATTTCATGGTAAGTTATTTGATTAAGAATGATGTCGATATATTTAACGATTTTCAAATGATTTCAGTATTTGAAATACTCTTGCGGGTCTCGGAAGGAAAGTCGTGGACTGAAGCCATTATTGAAACGTTACCTGAAAGAAAGGGGGCTAAACCTAAACTAAATTTAGAAGAGACAGGAAAACATTTGAATGACAAAGGAGTTGCAAACACTGAAATAATTGCTGATAACATTTACGATTTGAATTGACGTCGTAATGATTTCTTGAATTATGGAGCAAAAACTTTTTCCACACTATATTAAAAACCTTTTGAATGGTATAAGCAAAAATATATACACTTTGGCCGTAAAAAGCTAGAATAAACACAATTGAAAGTATTTTTTGAAAATCCATGAAATTGGGTTAAAGAAGCAATAAAGCATAGATTTCATGGCACAGTACCACTAAATGTGCATTAAATTTTGGAATTATATTCTAAAGACAACACGTTAGTTTTATATTTTAAAATTCAGTCTACCGCGATTACAATTTATCTTAGTTGCTTATATGAACTTCGTGTAATCTAACATCCTTTAACATATAACTTTCCTCGCTTTACGTGACAGTTCACACTGAAACAGCACAGAAAACAAAGGGTGTGCAGCAATGAACGCTTTGCTTTCAGTGCTTTTCTCGTAAAAATGAGAGTTTTACGTGAACATACTATATAGATGCGTACATCGCACTTTTCTGTCAAAAAAAATGCCTGACGCAAAGCGATCCAAAAATTTTATGTGAACTAGCCGTTAGTAAATAATTTAGATTCGGTTGGCTCCGTGGAGAATGGTTGTCAATCCATTGTGAATAAGAGTCTGAGAACTGTTCAAAATAACATATGATCGTATATTTTATTTATTTCAACCTAGAAACGGCTTTACCATAAAAAATTAAGTGCAAAAGTTTATTAAGAAACTGATTCTTAGTTTTCGTGTCATAAAATTTTAAAATATGTAGACTTCCAGTTTTTATTTATAAATATTAAACTTGTATTTCATTTTATGTTGCAGCTTCAATTATTAATAAGATTGCATTGCATTTAATGGTATAAATATCCTAAAAATAATATAACAATGTAAATATTATTTCCAATATATTATATTCCAATGATTTAATATAAAACATTAACATATCTGATATATCATGTGCTTACATCGGTGTTAAGAAGGCATTACTAAATTTTAAATTTATTGAAAATGCAACTCTGTTTGTAATGCACCGGCTGATGCAATTTTCCTTCTCCCACTCACGCGAATTCGAATAGAAGAGAGCAAATGCTAAGCAAGGAAAACAAAACACAATGAAAATAACAACAAAATGCAAAAGAAATCGTGCAAATGCGAAGATACACAAAAGCGGACAAGATACAAGCCAAGCGAAAACACCATGGTCAATTTAGTTACTCTTCGATTTTCGAACAGTGCGGTAAAAACTTAAATTTATTTAGAACTTCTATTCGTGCGTTTTTTTGTGTGAAGATTCAACGGTGAGTGAAATTTATTTTTTTAAACCCTTAAATTCATAGTTTAGGAATAGCACATCAATTTGCAAAATTGTTACTATATCTTAGATAGGGCTTTTCATATTGTTAAGGTCGCATAATATGCCTTGAAGGCCGCTGATATCGTGCGGTATGCGTCCCGGGCTGCAGCGCGTTCGTGCCTCCGCCCCTGGCAATTTCATCTTTCATTTATTGTGTTTTGACGCAATTGAGTTTCTTTTCCTGTGCTAAATGCGCAAAAAAGGAATATAAATAAATGTGTGCCGCAAATTGAATGGATTCCATTTCCATATTAATTTGTTATAATGAAAAACTTACGACAACTTTTAAGCTGTGCAATAATTAGGTACATATATTAAGAACAAAGAAAGTATATACATATGCACATATGTATGTATGTAATACAAGTTGCGCCTGCAATCAAATCATATGTTTGGAACAAACGCGTCTGGGCATTATATATTATACATATGTATGTACATACATACATATGTTTGTTGCGTACTGGCTTGCATTTGAATTTCAACTTTAATAATGTCGTTAAGAATGAATACTTTCTAAATTACGTACGTAATTTTTATTTAATTTATGCCTCGTTACTGCGTATGTATGTATGTATGTAGGTGCGTATGTATTTCTATACCGGTGCGTGACATTTTATGGAGTTTCCATACAAACCGCTATTAATTCAATAATGCAGTTACTTCTTTTCGACAACATGATGCGCAGTGTTATATAAATATATATAATATTTTTATAAATATAAGTATGTACATATGTTCTTCTTGCGAAGCGCTGCAGTAGCAATATAAAATATGCTAAAACTATAGCCGCAACTTCCATGTACATACATAATACATCAATATTCATTTGTATACGCCTTATATACATACGTACATACATTGTTAAAAAGAAATATCAAACATTGAAAACATTTTCATTTGCGGCCCTGCGACGCAATAACCACAGACAACAACGAAGGCCAAACAGCTTTTCTAAATACATTCATATGTAGGTTTACATACATATGTATCTTTGTGAATATAAAAATCAGCCTTTTCGTCGTCTTGCACCTATGTATGTATACTGTACGCCATGTGTGTCCAGTACAGCGGGAGGTAATAGAAGACGCCATACTTAAAACTCCATTACTTTGAATTCGACATAGCTAACTGATTCCCAAAAGTTGTAGCTAGGTAGTAATCTTTAAAGAGTTCTTGAATAGAAGTTTTCGTTCAAAATTTACGAATTCAGTGTAAACTAATTCCAAATTGCAGTTTTGTGCCCTGTGTCAGTACCTGTATTATATTTATAATGGCGTCGTGTACCTGAAAATGCAGGTAGAGCGGTAAAACTATAAAACGAATACTTATTTTTATTTGACAGATGCTATTTTTCGTACAAATACATTTTGTATAACTTATCGTATATTAAATATAAGATATATGCATAAAAATTGCTTATTTCGCTTCCAAATGTAACTATTTTATCAGCTTTCTATGTGTAGATACATATCAGTTAGACAAAAACGGTTACCTAGCCTATTTGGAAACCTTATCTGGTCAGCTGTTGTTACAGCAGAAGGCATCACAATTATTCTCATTTTCCAACACAAAAGTTAGGTACGCCCTTAAGAAGGTAGGCAGATTTTAAATTTGTATACATAAATTTGTGTGAAAATAGAAATGTTATTTGAAATGTCACATTTAAAAAACAAAGAAAAATCTGTTTGCAGTGTAATCTGGAAAATCTTTACAGAGAAATCCATCAATTGTAAGCGTATGCCATGCATATGTTAAAATTTTAGTAGAATTAGGATATTGCCATGCTGCTATGCATTTGTATCTATCTATTTAGGATCTACCCAAAGTCATATACCTACTTGCGACCTTATCTACTTGTGAAAACACAGTGCTTTCTAAAAGTATATTTGGGTAGATATGTGCATACATTTATGCATGTGAGTATTATATGTATACACGTGCGTATGCACATATATTTATGTGTGTGGGTAAATCATTGATGGATCTACCGTCAAAACACTTAGACATTTTGTGAGTTACATTATACCTGTATGTCACTCAGGCTTGATCGTTTACCAAAATGGTCGACTTTTTATTTACTTTGCAAATACATAAGGTCCTTTTCGAACCTTGCCTATAAATAAAGTACCAAAATGGCAGACTAAATATATTTACTTTGTAAATACATAAGGTCCTTTTCGAACCCTCTCGATAAAGGAAGTATTGATGTACAGTTTTATGTCAATATATTGTACATGTGCATTTTTCGGTTATGACTACAAAAACTACCCATTTCCGTTCTGTGAACGACCAATACAGTGAATTATCTATTATTATTCTTACTTTTAAATAAAAATTTGAGTAATAAACGCCATTTTATATTATTACTCCATTTTTATGCATAACTCTCTATCTTCCTATTATTCCTATACTTTGGCTGGTGTTCCATTTTGTTATTTCTCCTTTTTTCTTTGTATTCACAAATGGAAAACAATTTTTACCAAAACAAAATATGTACGATATGCTAAATTTTTGCGTTTTTGGTAAAATGCCAGCATTATTCTTCGCCTTGTTTTCGAAATAGTACACATAAATCCATTTTTGTAAATATGTACACACATGAAAGAAAACACGAGATTTAGCCGCAAATGTGATTAAAAAAAAATAACAATAAATAGAATAAAATATGGTTTCTTGTTTTGTTGAAATATGGCGCGCGTCAGTTTAGTCTTGGTGTGATCTTTGTAGTGCTGTGCATATACACAGTACAGTATGTATATACACATTTTCTGTTTATAAAAACGTCATTTTGCCAAAAAGTCGCTGTTTCAATTCTTTCCTTTGCGCTGTGCTGGCGTTAATATTTTGCGCAAAAATTTGGTCCAAGGAAGGTTCGAGTTTTCATCATTCATTCTCGCGCTTTTCACTATATTTATGTACATATATACATGCTTTGCATTTGCAGCCTTTTATATATTGTAAATACATATGTATATTGCGGTCTATTTCAAATAGTTTGCTTCATTCACAATTTTCAATTTCTCTCTAGAAACGAAAGTGACAACGCAAGCTTGGTCAGCGGCCAGCAATTTTTGTATGAGAACGCGCTGATCGACGAAGTGCTACGAATTTGGTGCAGCAATACTTCATAAATACCAATTGCAAAAACCAAAAAGTAAAAAATAAAAAATATTACACTAAAGTTCAAATAGTACACAGTGTGTTGGGCAAGAATTGCAATTATGTTGTGCATTTTTTAATACGTTAAATATTCAACTTGTGCTCGATTAAAGTGTGGTGTCTAACAAAAATAGCAAATTTTTGTTTTTTATAAAAGTCAATTAATATAAAAACAACAAATAATTAAATACAAAACACAATGCAAGCGGTAAAGGCGAAATTGTCAAATATTTCCATACCATGGAGGCTAGTGTTGAAGAATGTCGCAGCGATTGTGATATCTTTGGTAGCATTGTCATGGTGAGTATTCCTACCAAAAATTTCTATGACAACTACAATTACACAAAATTACCCCACTGCACGCATTCATTCATACAAATTTCATAAAAATATTAATATTCATAAAATTTTTGGCTACCCACACATACACCTACACATACATACATATACATGCACATATTATTGCTTTGCTTTTAAATATTTTATTTGCAGTATTATTAATTTTTCGAACAAAATATTAAAGCATACATTGTATTATTAATTGCGAAATGAAGAATTAGTGGCACATTAGAACATTCTGCTGTGCAATATAATTTTAATTTTGTATTCCAACGAATTATTCTTGTTTGTGTGTACATTTATACTGATTCTCTAGTCTTATTTACTACATTCAGTGTTGGATTTGTTGCCGTTTTCCCCACAAATATGCTCAAATTTTCTTCTTCGCCATTCGAACGTGATATTGTGAAATTTCTAAGCGCTTTTTGTAGAACACATTTTTAATTATATAGTAAATAATTTAATATACTTGTGTATATAGTTTGGTGTGTGGCAAATCAACCATCGCTTTACGGAGTAATAACCCGAGTTAATTACCTTGAAACCAGTGCGCGACTTGCAAGAAATGTTCATACATACAGTAGTCTCTATACACATCTAATACTTACATATGTATGTATGTATATACGCATCTAATACATACATATATGTATATAGCCGTTTACATTTTTTGCGATTACTTGATTACTTTTTTGGTACATTCATGGTCACAGCAAACTAGTGATTTGAAATCAAACCAGTGACTTATTTGTAATAAATATATACACTCATCTGTATGTAGGGAGGCGCACATTTGTAATTGATAATGTATATGGGTTTAAACGTAAGCAAATATACATACATACATATGTATGTAATATTTGATCATGGACTATATGACCAGGACCAAGAAGAAAACAATATTTTCACGAACCTTAATACAATTGTTAAGAAGAAGAAGAATTAAAGGCTCCTTTTTAACCTTTAGTTTTTTTCCGTTTTGGCCTCATTTAGGAGCGCCAAGATTGTTGGATCAATCAAATCAAGCATCTCTTTTGCAACCTCTATTCGAAGTTGTTTTTTTTTTTACAAGAGATTCAAGATTCTGGTCTTTTGGAACGAGCCTACCATTGATACGCTTCATACCCGAAACATTAACCAAAATGTGTGTAAGAGATGTTAAGATTCTCTGATATGCCAATACTAATCACAACTTGATAATTTTCAAACACTTTATCTTAAACTTTTCCGATGTTAACATAATTAACGGAGAGGCGAGATTTCGATGATGGGTTTCGGTATCACGACTAGCCTTGTTACGATCGTGCACTTGCGGTAATTGATTGTTGAAGGATTTTACACTCAATAATTTCTTAGGGGAAATTATATTTTTTTTTTTGGAAAAAGTCCTAATGTTTATAAATTTTTTTTTTGTCACCCTAATAATAATGCTTTATATGTACATTCGACTCATGCAATGAACATGAGTTAGCACTAAAGTAATTAAAGTTTTACCTAACGGAGAGCTAAAATTCCCATTTCTAAATAAACTGAAAGCACAGCAATTTTCTTCATTAGTTTCTAAGCACACATGCTGATTCTTCCAAAAAAATCTAAAACATATCACTTTATATCGAGTACGTTATGTACATACTATGTAAGTCAACGCTACAGCAAATTCTTCAGATTGGACCACTATAGTATATAGCTACCATACAAACTAACCTATCAAAATCTAAATAAATATATTTTTATACTCTTTTGAAGGGAATTATATCTTTTGTTGGAATGAAGTTAAGGTTTTTTCCTGTTTTATTGACAAAAAATATGGTTGCACCCTAATACTCAAAACAGATACGTATTTATGTATCATGCACATACATATATAATATATTTTATGCGAGATAATAACAAACCCATAATTGGAGGAAATTGTCTGCCAAAGATATTTGCGGTCTAATGTGTTCAAAAAGCAGGCGATACGTTGACGCACTGACCATTTGCTGTTGATCAACAAAGCGAAAATTAAGACACAGAAATTACAACAAAAATGGCTCCTCAACATATAGTAAATAACAACGGAAAAGTCGTTCATTTAAAAATAATATGTGACACGAATAATTGAAACGCAGCAAAGTCGAAAGAAGGCGGTCGGCATGTCGCAGCTACGACAGGAGGTAGCCGCGCACCCATTAAAAATTGTAAAATTTCGGCTGCCAAGTGGGGGTGTGGAGGCGCTTGTTGATGTCTGTTGACTAAAGATCGGTTGGCAGCGTACGATATTGACAAAGAGTGCGTTTTATTTTCGGTTTATCTTATTTTAACGCGTAATTTGGGTCAAAGAACTGAAAGTCGTCGGAAGCCGTCGTATGCACCGTACATATACGAGTTGTTCCCAAATCGTTCTATCGTTAACAAAATTGCTACCGCAAAAAGTGAATAAAAACGAACAATAAATAAAATATAAATAAAAACCAAAACAAAAATAAAAATAAATGCAAAAACAAAAACAAAGGCGGAGGCAAAGGCAAAGGCAAAATGCGACAGCGGCGCGCCGGTGTGATGACAAGCAACATGTGACTCCACCGCTTGGCTGCGACGGACTCAAGTGGGGGCCAATAATTGTTTTACAATATGAAAACGAAAATGCTGGTATTGCACATGTGCATACATATAAACATATGTATGTCCATATAACATACAAAGCTGTTATGGTAGTGCAAGTGGGTGTGTTTGCAATGACACTGCGGAGAAGCTGGCCATACAAATTAAAATCTATATATAAATATGTAGCATATATAGTACGTACTATATAGTATATGAATATCGAATGTGCTCATTTAGTTGCAGATGAATGTGTGTCTATCTAGATTTGAAAGCTGTCCGTCTGCCCAGTGTACTTGCATGTGACTTGTTGGCTGTTGGTTTGAATTTTGTGCGTTCATATGAGAATATGTAGCTACCGTTAGATACATGGTTATAATGGTTTACACCGGCATTTTCAATAAATAATATGTATAATAAACAAAATGTATCTAAAATGAGTTATTCACATCTATTGCATATGTAGTTTTCACACATATTTATGTCTATATTTTCATAAATTTGTAGATAGAGTGCTTTCAAAAAAGTATATATAAATGTATGCATGTACATATGTATAATTACAGAATGTCTTTTGGCTGGATTTTAGCATAGCATCTCTCGATTTCGGATTTAAAGATCCGAATATAGTCCGGCGTTGGACCGACCAAGGTTATTTTTTGAAAAGAAACCCCGGTTTTGGTCTGGCCAGGGTTATTTTTATTTTTTGAAAAGAAGTTCTACGCGAAAGAACCGAATACATCCTGGTGTTGGTTCAAGTAGGGTTATTTTTTGAAAAGAAGTTCTATGCAACAGAACTGAAAAAACCTCGGTGTTGGTCCGACCTGAGTTATTTTTTTGAGGCTCTACGCGAAAGAACCGAATACACGCCGGTTTGGACCGGGCAGTGTTATTTTTGTGAAAGGTGGTCGTAAGCCGCAAACGCAAAGAGAAGCTCTACGCGAAAGATTGGACCGTCCAAGGTAATTTTTTGAAAATAAACCCCGGTTTTGGTCTGGCCAGGGTTATTTTTATTTTTCGAAAGGATGTTCTACGCAAAAGAACTGACCTCGGTGTTGGTCCGACCAGGTTTATTTTTTTGAATCGCGACCGAAAGCAGTCAACGCAAATGGAAGCTCTACGTGTACACGTCGGTTTGGACCGGGAAGAGCAAAATGCAGTTCTATGCAAAAGAACTGAAAAGATCTCTGTGTTGGTTCGTGGGGAGTAATTTTTTTGAAGCGCGGCCGAAGGTAGTCAACACAAAAAGGTGCTGGTTCCAGTAGGTATAGCCCGAAGTTGGACGAAGTTCAACGCAAAAGAATTAAATATACCCCGGTGATGGATCAAACAGGGTAATTTTTTTTTTAAGAAACCGCCTCGGTTTTGGTTCGGCGGTTATTTTTTGTGAAATGCGGCAGCCAACGCCAGTCTTGGTTCATGTGAAAGCTGAAAATTTAAGTGTAACTTCATTATAAATCAACGAAACACTTTAAATATATAACTTTAATAACTTAAAGTTCAAATATCTCCAAAACCGGAAGTCAGCGGCAACTATATACATATACATATATATATGTATGTATATGTATATTCTTTCGTAATGCATTTTAATACCGAAATCGGCTGATGCTTTTCAAAAATGTACTCTGTCGTTTTCTTTTCAAAATATTATCATACTCATATGACGAACATGCTATGTACAAATGTATACGCTTTGTATGTATGTATGTATGTATGTACTTTTACTTTGCGACGTGCCTCTTGAAAATAAATATATACATATGCACATTTTGCATATTTATATCAATTTACCGTCGTCTGACACATTTCGATGCCGACAGCGCGATTACTTACATTAATTTATATATGTACATATAGTCGTATATACATACATACATATATACATACGTACTTGTATTCATACATTTGCTATGGCTATAGTTAAAAATTTCAGCTAAAAGAAACGACTTTGTTTAAATGGGTTAAATGTTTGGAGTTTTTTCTCTCTTAAATATCGTAAGCTCATAAAATATATCAAAACTGCGAAATATTAAATAAAAGAGCAAGGCTTTATACAATGTCCATATTTATAATATATTGCGAATTATAAAAAAAATAAAAAAGGATTAACTTCAGCTGTTCGAAACTATAATACCCTTCACAAGTGCATTTCTTATAGCCGAAGACATTATAAAGAGATCTTTATCTGGGTTTTGGTCTGTCGGTTTGTATGGCAGCTATATGCTATAGTTAACCATAAAAAAATTTATTTTGATCGGCCAGTATTGCTATCTGATTCGATTTAAACAATTTATTCGGAGATTATAGCGTTGTTTTAGACAATAATCCGTACCAAATTTCATCGTTCAGTTTGTATGGCAGCTATATGCTGTAGTGCCATATTCCTATTCCGACAAAAAAGCATTTTCTTGGAGAGAAAATTACGTGTGCATAATTTCAGATCGATATTTCAAAAACTAAAAACTAGTTCGCGTATATACAGGCAGACCTACTAGGCGAAATTTGCTCATCTCGTTACGTCGATCATTTATAGAGTTTCCGACGTTTTTACTGGGTATTACAAACTTCGTTCGCAAACTTGATATACCCAGGGCAAGGTATATTAATGTCCAACGATTTAAGTCGATTAAATAATAATAAAAAGTTTTGGATATAAGATCTGAGAATAGAGAGACAGTAAAGTTGGGTTAGATTGAGATGGATTTTCTTGGTTAAGAACTCACGAACTATGTTAAAAATGTATTTCGAAATACGGTGTTTGTCATGGCCTTCTCTTGCCGACGCCGAAAAGCAAACAGATTCCATGAGAAAACTCTTCATGTCTGAAATACGATTGGAGATATGCCGAAGAACGTATGAACTTGCTCCGAATAGGGTTGTGCCGAGCTGACATTGCTTCACTGGTTAAGAAAGCATTCGATAACGTAGAACCATGTGAATGTACCGAAACTAGGTTCTACATTGTGCTTGTATCTCATTATGACGAGTTAAAACAAATGAAATCTTTATAGATTATGAAAATTAAGTGCTTTGTTTTGATTTGTTGACAATAGCTTACATTTTTATAAAATATGTAATTAATTATTATTAATATTATAATATTGCTAAAATTCAAGGTCGTACTTCAGTTCCAAGAAATGCCTTTAAATTACATATTGTATAATATTTAAAAGAGTACTTGAAGCTCAGTCTACGTAAATATTATATTGTATTACTTCACCACTAATGCTAACTACATACTCTAGAAACATACTATATATTGTTATATACATACATATGTATGTACAAATATATGTATATAAAATATTTACAGAGCGACTTTTGCTGCTAACGGCTAGGTAGAGTACGGCAAAATATATTTTTATATTTAAAACGTAATTTTATTGCGTACATACAGTTTTAGGCGGCTTATTGGAAACATGACTAAATATTGTACGGATTAAATATAAGGGTGGTATATGTAGGGTGAAGAGGGGTGGCCACAGTTATGTACATATGTGATAGACACAGCTGCTGTGGAGTATACGTCAATTTTTTCGTATACCTTCGGAAAAATCGACAATTCAATATTTTTCCCAACCACCCGTTTAGGTTACGTGTTCGAAAATATGTATTTATGTATTTTTTTTATATACTCCACCTTCTACATATACTGACAAGGGCACTGTAATGAAAGTCACAGATTACTTGTAAAATGTGTGTGCACTCTCACATATTTAATATGTATAATTCTCACACCTTTCTAGAAATAGTTTACCGTTGCTACTTATTACACAACTAATCAGGAAAATATGGAGAAAATCATTACAATGTGTCTGCCTTATATTTAGCTCGACACATACACTGTATAAATGTGTCTTTCCTGTATACATATATGTACATACATATATGTACATATATGCAAGTATGTGTTTTTGTGTAGCACCGAAATTTAATTGCCGCAAACAGTCAATTTGCAGTTAATTATGCAAGCGTAGTGTTTTATCGCTCATCCTCACACAATAAACATATTTATCACTTGACTTGTCTATGACTACATGCTTGCATGCATGTGTGTGTGTGTATGACTAAACCCATGCTCATCACCTTTCTAAGATGCAATGAGGTGTAGCGCGACGACGATTCACCTAATTACTAGCAGCACAACAGATGTTATTGGCTCCTGCTCAATTGCAATGATTTCGCACGGTGCCAAGAAAATCAGCTACGAAAGTCAATTTTGTTGAGGTTAGAATTACATAAATGATGGCATTTATATACCCTTCCCATATATGTAGTATATTTAGTTAGGTAAGTTACATATGTAACATAGAAAATTTGTATTTACCTTAATATTACGTAAACATAGCGAGCACACGTCATTTGGATATTTTTAAAAAAATTCCTTACGAATTTGTGTGCTCGCCAATTTGAGTTCGTTTATCCGACACTATCTTCAATGAAAATTCCATATACACAGATAGCTATGTTTTATAGTATATATTATATTGTACATAGTATATGCATTGTATAAAAACTATTTACTTTAGTTGTAAAATAAAAATGCCAAGTAAATATTCGATAATGCGCTGTCAACTTTGTTTTTGCCATGACGTATCGTTCAATGATAAACAAACAACGGTAAACAATGGCAGTTTTCGTATTTTACAACCTTTAATGAAAACAAGAAAACACGGTAATTTCGGTTACACCAAAGCAATATAATTTTGACGATCTTGATTTTGATTGATCAATTTGTATAGAAACTATGTGCTATTGTGATCTGATCTGAACAATTTCTTCGGAGATTATAGCGTTGGATAGGATTAAGATCCATGTCATGTGAAGCTTTCTTGTCAAATAAAAAAGTTTTCCATACAGCAGCTTGAAATTGATTGTTCAGTTTGTATGTAGTACGTAGATTCCAAAGTTTTCCGATATCAACGCTTCCGAGCAGCTTTTTGAGGAGAAAAGTGTGCAAAATTTCAGATCGGTATACTTGTACGTTCGAATTTTTCTGCTGGTTGTTACAAACTTCGTGCTAAACTTAACATAACTAATAGTACCCTTTTTGGGTTAAAAATGTAATAAACATGTTTTTTTTTTCTTATCGGATTTGAAGAAATGCTGACAAGTAGGTTATACTAGAACACAGGTATTCACTTCTTTTATTTAATTTCTTAGAGGCTTTATTCTTATTTTTAAAGTCGCTTTCGATGTATTTATATCTCTCCAATCTGATATGTTTATTTTTCTGTTTTTTTCACTGGTGTTCTGAAATATTTTCTATAAAAAATCCTTGAGATTTTCGAAATATTTTTTACGTTTGATTTTCTAAAGTCACATAAATGAACCAATTTTTCTTAAGGGGCTATATATGGGTTTACGGGTTAAAAAAATCGAATTTTTTATTGTCTTACAACACCTCTAGAATATTGTGCTAAATTTTCAAGTCGGTCCGAGTAATAGTTTCGGAGATACAGCCCGGAGAACTTATGCACTCGAGGCTAGCTGGGCTAAGTGTGCCGTCTTTAAACACGTTTTTCTAGAAACTGTTTTTGAAGTCGGTTGGCAAGATTTCTCGAGAACTACTCAGATTGAGATACAAGTCTTAGAAGACTTGGTTGAAGGACTTTTGTCTATTGATGATATTGATAGTTATACTGTTTTACTCGAGGGAACCCACGTAACCCCTTAACAAACATTTTTATTACCTAAGCGAGTGTTCTTTTGACGCTCACTAACAAGAGATCAGAGCAGATATAAGCACAAATTTATTTACATAATTCTTAAATGTTCCTAAGTATTTAAAGAGACATGTAATACAGTCCGCTTGCCTACCTATGAACATACTCTCTCATACATTCTCTCGCAAATGACTAGTGTAAAGAAAGCTCAACAAATGTACTTTGTACATACATATGTATGTATGTATATATATATTTCTTTTTCTTATCTCTGTATTTACATTCGCCGCTAGAAAAGCAAATAAATATTTCTGTCAAATGAATATAAATACATAATTAGCATACATACATATTGTATCACATTTTGACTCAGCCACTTACAGTGATGTAAAGTTTATTGGCAGCGTTGCGGTAAATACAAGTGGCGTGACATTTTTATTTTTCTCTCACAAGTTTTAATTAAAATTTTATAGTTTTGAGTTTGAGTTTGGTGTATTGAACTTGCTATCTATATATGTAGCCAGCTAGTTATATATCTTCGAAAGTAAAGATATAGCAGTTACTAAATTTTGTCCATCTTTTAAATAATTTTTTTCTAATGAGGCATGTGGAATTAAGGCATATAATACATACAAATATCTCATGATCTGGCTAGAACTATTTTAATTATAAAAATATATCCTCGCTAAACGCATTTCTTCTTTCAGCCAGTTTGTTTACATTTCCAATTCGCTGCACAACACTGTATTTTTTGTTCAAATACAAATTTGCTTGATAAGCACTTCTTGCTCTTATCGCACATTGAAATTGAAGCGGAACACCTCATGAGTATTTACATATACTTATGTACATACATACACATACATACATACCTCAATAGTGGGTAAACATTCTCACATACATATGTACATAACAGCAACTATGTAGTTACTTTTACTTATTGCTGATAGCAACGGCTATAACCGCGTAAGCGATTTCTACGCCAGTAAAGAAGATGATAACAACGGAAACGTGCCTCTTATTGCGAATTGCGTAGGCCCCTTATTTTTATGAGCAAAAAATTAAAATAAAATAGCTTAAGCTACTAGTTTTTAATAGAAATTATGTGGGTCAGATTCATAGGTGTAAAGTTGGCAAGTGTTTGTATGGCTTTAAGAGATCACTCACTTTGAGGCACTTAATTGAAATATTTTATTTACACATTAATAATAAAAATTCTGCACTTAGATAAGTGATTTCACTTGCTAAAATCCCTTGACTTTGTTATCGTTGTCATTGAAGACATATGTACATATACATATGTACAAATATAGACACCTTTCTATAAAGAGTAAACAAGAAAATAAATAATAATTAATCAATGTTTTTATTAAATACAAATAACGTAATAAAATATATCTATCTTCGTACGAGAATGTATGAAGATCGTAAAAATATATATGTACATATGTACATATATTCTTGTGTACATACATACATATGTACATTTTACTGGCAGAAGTGACGGATTGTTGCCATAAAAATGCGAAGAGACTAACGCCTACTTAATAATTTTAGGTGTTTAATACTTTCTAATTTTGTTATTTACTATACAATGGCATATGTATTTTAAGAAATAATAATTATAATTATAATAAAAAGGTGAATGTCCATTTTATGTGCTGAAACTGACAGAAATCAAAATTGAACCGGACTGACAGCAAAAAACATGTTCACGTATTTTAATACAAAACTTTATTATCGGCTTCACTTCTTATAGACCTCAGCTGAGATGACTCTGAAAGTCTTTTAGGAATTTTATTTTTTTTCGGCACCTTTTTGTTGCGCTATTAGCTAGATTATTGAGCGGTTACGACGGTATATTCATAAAAACACGTCTCACTGCCAGTAATGCTGTATAAGTTGGATGTAGGCTTCTTAGTTACGTTGTCAATCATCTCTTTGAGACCTCTAACAGACTTTATTTTTGAAAAAATACATTATTCAGTTCCGTGTACGAGTTTAGGTTTCATTCATAGCTTTATACCAAAACATTAACATAAAATGTGTGTAGTCGATTCATAATAAATATATAGAGGCTTCGATCCCCTTATGGAATGATCTCTTGCCAACACGACGATTTTCAAGTATTGTTTCTTTGGTTTTTTTGTTCTCACCGTCATTAATAGAGGAGTGCCCCTCATTTTCAATGACTTCGCAACCTTCATTGAGTGCTTTGTACTACTCAAATACATTTGTTTGTGACAAAGAAGACTTCTTTTTTAAGGGGATACATGGGTTTACGGGTTTTAAAAAATCAATTATTTTATTATCTTATTAAATTCTACAGCACCTCTAGAATATTGTCCTAGGTTTTCAAGTTGATTCGAATAATGGTTTCGGAGATGCAGCCTAGAGAACTTGTGCGCTCGAGGCTAAGTGCGCCGTCTTTAAACACGTTTTTCTCGAAACTATGTTTTCGATGTCGACTTGACAAGATTTCTCGAGAACTACTCAACCGATCTTCATGAAATTTTACACAGGTCTTTGAGATACAATTCTTAAAAACTTGGACTTTTGATTTGGATTTTTTCTCTATTACAAGTATTTGAAAAAAAAGTGAAATTTTCAATTTTTTTTTTGTAAAATTGTCTGCCAAAAATCCCATTTTCAGTTTTTTTCCTTCGTCCAAGTTCTAAGTTAAGGTTTCAGCTAAAACACGAATTTTTTCACTTTATATGATGTTGTAAGGAGTTATCCTTACGTTCTGGCGTTGCAATAAGTACTTTTTCAATATTTTCATCCATTGAAACACACAAATTTTCAAGCAAACTCGTCTTTAAATTTTTTCCATGGCAAAATTCACCGGATGAACAGCTACCATCATAAAAAATATTACACCAATTTTTTCTTTAATCCCACTTTTTTGGTTGGTAAAGAAATATTTCACTACTAATTATTTACCAAACGTGTTAAAAAAACGCTTCCGCTTTCTATTTTCCATACAATTGAACATTTGCGTGTGTTCCCATGTAAAGTTAGGGGGCATCATGTTATTCTCCACAAAAGCAAGTATTCTCACAATAGGCCATTTATTGTACAATATATGTATATCCGTAGTATTTTTATACATACATACATATTGATATATAATAATACCTATCTATATACTTATCGCTTATATTAATTACTATAAACACTCGCAAATGAATCGCTAACCTGTGAGCCTTACTGAGCAAAGCGCACATTCTTCACAATTAAAAAAACGTGACTCTATGCAATTCCACATTGATGAAACACGAAAAAGAATAAATAAATGTTGCTTTCCAATTCCGCATGCTTTTTATCTTGCCAAAGGTGAGCATGTGTACACAGTAGGCGTTGCAGCTGCACACAGTAACGAACGTGAAGCTGATACAATCTGGGTTTCCAGAGTTCTGAAGCAATGAAATTGTGCCCTTAGGGCCTTTGCTTTTTAACTAAAGAAGAGTTCATTGTTTGTTTTAATTTAATCATTAATATTATAGAGTTAATTATTTACTTAAATATGATTCGCAATTAATTAACAATTTTGTTTGAATTTTAAGCTTAAATAGACTACACGTTTTGTGTCATTTTGTTGCTCATTTCAGATAATATTACAGTTAATGCAATTTATCTCTGTTTTCGCTTTGTATTTGCTTTGCCTTTGTGTTGCAGACATAACTTAAATGTCAGTTAATCAATTACCTGTTTAAATTACTTAATTAGCGCATAAATTACATTAACAACCAGCGTTAGTATGTGCGCCCCTTTAATGAATCCAAGACGTCTCTGAATGCAACTTGTGAGCTCGTAGTATTTTTCCTTTTTTGTAGGCATAAAACTACTTGCCATCTGTGCTTTAAATACACTTATAAGTATATGGAATATACTATACTTATTTCAAAGCGTCTATATAAGTACTGCCTTTGTATGCAAATAAAATTCTTTCATTTCTTTTCTTTGCTTTTAAATTTAGTCTTTTTGCACTGCTAATGCTTGCCTATTATTTTTTTTTTTTTTTTTTGCCAGTTTCTTTAAAATTCCAGTTAGCCAGTGTTAATAGTAACAAGTTTCGAGTTCATCATTCTTTGCGACCTTCAACTCGCTATTTGGACTTTGTTTATAGCATAATTCTGTTTTAACGGTGTTTTTGCTATTATAGTAAACATTTATAAGTTTATTTTATTATTTGTTTTCATTTTTATTTTTATTGTTTTTTTTGTGCGTAGTACTCCAAATATATATTTACATATATGTACATACATACTATACATCGGGTGATAAAGTTAAAGAACTTTTATTTGGAATAAAATAGAGTGAAATTTTGGCTTTGGTAGTGACGGAAAAGTTTTCGGAAACAAGATGTAGAACACTTACACGATTTTTCCAGTCCTTGAAACACTTTTTATAAGCACTTTTTGGGATGGCTTTCAGATCCTTCAGTGAATTGTTTTATCTCTTCGATCAGCTTAAAATTGGTTCAATGGAGCGCTAATTTCAGTTTGAGGAATAAGAAAAAATTACACTGAGCCAAATCATGTGAATATGGTGGTTGAACGATAGTATTCATTGCGTTTTTGGCTTTAAATTCGAATATCAAAAAAAACAATAAGCATTACGTTGATTTTTGAGTAGATTTGGGGTGGTTTTTTTGGTTTCGGCTCGTTTTTTTTCTTCTATTCCGATGATTGTTGACTTATTTGCATGTCAAACTCATAAATCCATGTCTCATCGGCAGTTATAGTGCTCTCAATGAATGTGGGCTCAGAATTCGTACGATCAAGGATGTCCAAAGAGACCTGTTTTTGGTACTCTTTTTGAAAAAAATTCAGCTTTATCGAGACGAGTCGAGCAAGAACGCGTTTCATACCCAAATATCCACCAAAATTATTCGAACGGACTCGCGAGAGATGTCGAACTCTCTTGCAATTTCTAGCCTGACGATTTTCAAGCACTTTTTATACTTTCATCAGTTGAAGAGGTCGAAGGTCGTCCAGGCCGTTGTCCGATATTTTTATCCATTGTAAAAATCGCAACGCACTACTAAGATGTACCAACTTAAGAAGCTGCTGTAAATAAACCGGTTGACAGACCGCGGCCATTTTTGGCATAGTAATTAATGACAGTCCTGCCAATTTAGCAAAATACATTTTTTTGAAATTTCATTATCCGGGGAATTTAATTATAAATTCCGTGTGCTTTTTTGTCACAATTTGTAGCCATAGCGTCTGGGTGTTATGAATATCACCTTCTCGTTCCAATTTCGTATAAAAATTTCGGCCTTTTCTCACCAATAATTCTATTTCCAAATGATCAGTCATAGGCAGTTAAGCAGCATTGATCATTGGTTCCAACAAAAAGTATACTGAGTCAAATTCAGTTCACGAGAGAGCAGCGAGCTCGGGGACATTTTTTCCCGGGCGCGCAGTTTTCCTCGTACTATATTTTTTGGCAGATATTTTTCTTCAACAATTCATAAAAAGTTGTCTATTTCTTGATATGATTCAAAAAGGTGATTCCAGAAAATTTGCATCGCACTTTTGCGCGAAGACACAATTCAATGTCAATCAGAACTTTTTAATTTGATTTGACAGCTATCACTCTAGGAATTTCTAGTCAGTATTTCTAAGCTTAGTTGAGTCATAAAAAATTTTTCTCTAGCACTCTGGCTTTGGAGAGACTATCAGTGAAGAACCTACATACTTATGTATATTAAACCCTGAAGGAATGAAGAAATAACTTATTATTTAATAATATTAATTAAGCATATTAGAAAACAACACTGACCAGTGACAGCCGAGCGTACATCGTCGCCTCTTCTTCTGTTCGCTCGCTCTGGGCGCAATTGAGTGACGGCGCAAACAGCTGGTTTTGTTTTTAAATAATATAACTGGTACTTCTAAGCTTCCTGCTTATACAAATACAAAACCGACTTAGATTAGAACTATACTTAGCGATATACATACATACCTATGTACATTATATGAGTAGATTATGGTAAATTGCTAAATATTTCACTACGAATTTGTTTTAACCTCTTTTTATCTTAAGCAAAATTAAAAACTCAAACAAAAACAAGAATAACTTGTTTACATTAAGTTTTGTATTGACCTAAGTTGAGTTTTGTTTGATTTTTGTCAGTTAGTCGTTCGCTGGCAGTCGTAATTTTTGGTACTTTTGCTTAGCGAGAATTCCCGCCGTTGTAATTTTTGTAAAAAAGCTATAAAACTTGTGAATAAATAGTATGTACCTACACACATAGAAATAACTCGTATATACATATGTATGTAGTACGTTGTAGTATGGCGTAATTACGACAACACTTTTTGTTTCATTGTTGTTTTCTTTCGCTTTTTTATCGTGCTGCGCATCCGGTGGCCAGTGTAAATGCGCATGTGCCGTCAACGCAGCTAGTGAGTGGCTACAGCGTGTAAATGAGAATCGAATATGCACTGTAATTGACTTACAAGCGTGTAAATAAAATGCTAAGATCATACAAATGAAGCTAAAATTCGAAAATGCATTTGTAGCAGCTGTGCGGTCAGCTGACTTGCAACGATGACAGTCAGCGCCATTATGTAGAATAAAAGTAACTGTTCATTCAACATTGGGAAAACAGCTGTTTGTTATTTCTAATCTAATGGCTCCAAATAAATGCGTAAAACATTGGAGTCATAGTAATGATTTTTGAATAAATTTAAAACGTTGTTCCGTGCAAGTGTGAGACTTTATTGAATGCGTATTTAAACCTGTTCACACGTGTTTGGTTCGAAACAAAATATACAAAATTTGATTCGTATGTACATATGTACATATGAATGTAAAATGTTTGAAAGGTATACTGTGAACTAGACTTTTGAAAAATGCGTTAAAAATTGTTGAAAAATGAGTTAAAAATTGTTGAAAAATGAAGCATTAAAAAATTTTATATCAATTTTTGAGATCTTTTTAAAATTGTATATTATATTTTTTTTAAGCAGAAGTGCCTGTTTTTTTAATGCTTGGCATTTTTAATATAAGTCAATATGTAAATTTAAAATTGTAATATTAAAAATTACATTTGCGGGTTAATTTTAAATTTTAAAATTAAGCTATCAAAATTTTTTTTATTAATTTTAAAGTATTTTTAAAATATTTTACTTTTTTTATAATTCATATTTTTTTTTTCAAAGTATACCATTTTAAATATACATGCTTACATACATCTACATACATATGTACATACAAATGTATGTATGTATGTAAGTGCATCAGTAGGTAATTAAAAAAATATTTATAACTGTTAACTCTTAATATATGTATGTATATTATAATAAAAAATGTTTTTAAAATACATCATAGTTTTTTAAATATTTTGAGTGAGTTTTCAAAATCAAATTTAGTTGTTGTGATGTTAAAGATTATTTTTCCAAAATTTGCTCACTTAGAAAAAAATAAAAATTCCAATTATACCTTGAACAGGGCATATTAAGTTCGAAGAATGCCTCCGGAAACCCTACAAATTTTTCATATAAAAATTATCACATGTCGATTTAGCCATGTCCGTCTGTCTGTCTGTAATATATGTATATATACATACATATGTATACGCGAATTAGTCCCTCATTTTTTCAGATATCGATCGGAAATTTCGCACAAATCCTTTTTCACCAAGAAGCTGGCCATTTGACGGAACCACCGATATTGGACTACTATAGCCTATAGCTGCCATATAAACTGGCAGATCAAAACCAAGTTGTTAAAATATTGACATCATGCTCTTGCACATACATATGTATGTACATACATATGTATGTACATAAGTAGACACATGTGTAGATGGATTTGTGTATCGTCCGCTTTGTTTTCCAACGCCCATTAATTGTTGGCTTTTATTGAGCGAAAAGTCTTCTACAAATAAGCTATTTTTGCAAAGTTAATTGATACGAATATACATATGTATGTACATACATACATATACAAATGTATATAGAGGATGACTATATCTACATATGTATGTACATACATGAACCATACGCATAACACAATCAACGAATTTAAGTAAAATTACCTTAAACTATATGAAAGTTTATCAAGAACAATAAATAGAACGCATTTTGTGTTTGTAAACAAAACGGTTGTGATATCGCGTTGTGTAAGCACACTTGATGTACATTCATACACCTACGTATGTATACGTATAAATTTGTATTTTGGTTTGTGTGAGTGCCTGCAATTAATTTTGTCTTATCGGTTGATGATTTCACGCGGTATTCCTCTTGTTATGAGCAATGGTGTGGCGTTTTTCACCTGCACACACCAGCCTAGACAGCTGTCTACAAGTACACACACACACATCTCTTTCTATGGCTCAGTGTATGAATGCGTGTTTACGAAGTGTGTATGTGGAATATATTCACTCGTACGTCGCAAAAATCAGCTGATAATTCGATAAAGTGAATTTTGTTGTTGTTGCCAGCAATCTGTTATTTTCGCTTGTGTTGTTATTGTTATTGACACTGCAGTCGGTGCTTGTTTGTGTTCTTACAAAGTTAGATCATTTATTTTGGTTCCGTATTGTTTGCAAGCACACAAGCCTATGAATATTTGTATATATTTATAAGTGTGTACATATATTATAACACCATGTATGTACATATGTATATTCTAATAGAGTACATATGTACATACATACATACTACATACATACATATATAAAGTAGATGGTAATTATAGCAAATTGTAAGCAGTCTAATGCTGATGGAATTGAAACATTGCATATATTGCTTACATATGTATGTATGGCATCAAGGTCGAACACCTCTTAGTGGCTTAACTAAGCATAAATGTATAAAAATAAGTATGTGTTGATATACATATGTACATGCATATGTGCATGTGTATGTATGTATGTATGTTGCATGCGTTTTGATTAAAGTTACATCTGGCAATGGTGCCCATAATATTAAACTGCAAAAAACATTATGATATAATTATTTTCAAAAAAAATTACATTTCAAAAGATAGAAAATTATATTCGTTAAATAATATTAGATATTATTCGTTATAAAAATACTTCTATATACATTGATGTAGGCAATTTTTACATACACACCATCTGATCAAATTTGACCCGGACTGATAAGCAAATAAAATAAATGTTCATGTAAAAATTAATAAAATAAAATATTGATTCGATAAAAAATCCGAATTCGTTCCGGAACGGGAACGGAATAAAAAATCTTTATCTTATAAAAAAATCTATTATCGCTTCAAAATATACTCTTTTACGTTTGCTATAAGCCTCGGCTGGAATAGACCTCAGTGCCTTTAGCGAATTTAGATTTTTTTCGGTTTCGGTTCATTTTTGGAGCGGCATATTCTCTCAACATTTTGCACAGTTTCGAAGTCATATTCTTAAACTAACGTCGCGTCACCAGTAATGTAGCGTTTGATGACTGTAGGGTCCTCAGTTGACAAGCATCTATTTTGAGACCTCTACTTAACGTCGTTTAAGCAAAACATTCAAGATTCAGGTCGTTTGGTACCAGTTTGGCACACGCTCCATACCCAAAATATTAACCAAAATGTGCTGAGTCGAAACATAAGAGTTATGGAGATCCTCTATTCACTTGATCCGATGTCAACACTGATTTTGAAGCACTGTTTCTTTATCTTTTTCGATGTTATCGAAATTGTTAGATAAATTCCGTAGTAAAAATCGCCAACTATTTCTGTCGTAAATAAAAAGCTGTCAAAAATACACTAATTGACATATGAAGATCAAACTCTACACGTACATACATACATAAAATCATTTACCAATCTGGGGAAAAAATGTTGTACAATTCGGTTTACGCGTGCAGTTTCAACTGATCAGATCAGGGTCATATTTGATCAGCTGGTACATGCACTTACATATTGCACATACAACTATTATGATTTTTGTTTTTTTTTTAATAAAATATTACGCTAACCCTTTACAAGTTTTTAACTTTTTTTTTTTAAATCTGTGAACATAATATTATAATAAACATAATACTAATATTGTCTTAATTCTTTTAACTATTTAGGCTACACCTTCGTCCATTAGGCATTTTCTTTCTATCGCTATTCTTCTACTGGATTTATAAGACGCGCTGCAACTTCCGAATTATACCACCGCCTGAATTGCAAAAAATTGACCAATTTCGCAAAGAAAATAGAAAAATGTTCGGCGCATCCTTGTTTACTGTTGGAGGAATCCTTGCGTTCGGTGGTCCGATATTAACAGGTCTTTCTCTGGGCCTGGTGTTAGTGGCGACAGCGGTTATATTAGCGAATAAGGTTGAATATGAGGCTTTACGAAGAGAGCGTAAGTTTTTTTTTTATGATAAAATATCCCATCAATAATATTTATGCATATATTTTTTTATATTTTAGGACGCCGTGGCAAACGCTGTTATGACGACTACAGTGGTAGCGAAACAGGGACCGGCACAGAGACAGGTACGGACAGTGAGTCCGAAACGGATGATGAATTTTTGCCAGACACAAGCTCAAATAATCTTGTGCTATTGGCACGTGCAAGCGATCAAGCCTCATACTCTATAAAGACGGAGGACATCGATGATAAAGATGATGATGGTGATGACGCTAGTGATGGAAGTGATGATATACCATCAGAGCTTTTAATCCCCGACTCCATACCGGAGTTGAATGAAAACTCCACAGATGATGATGATGATCTGATGCCGGTCATCAATGTTGATGAACTAAATGCAGATCCGCGCACAATTGCCAGTAATATACGCTTTGAGAAGTGTCACTTTAAGTCTGACTCCTCCTCATCATCGGAGGAGAATTTGTCGAAAGGTTTAAATTTTACCGATTCGGCAAAACCAGTCAACACCGCCACGAATGATGGCGTTGTTGCCGCCTTAGTCGCCACAACATCCGCTCAAGCACTACTCGAAGGTGGCAGCAAGCTACTGCCTAGCCTTGTCAGCGGCCTAATCGGGCTAGGAAACAAAAATGTAGCTACCAACAACAGTAGCAAAAGCAAAGTAAAGGAGGAAGACCGCTCCTCCGAAAGTGACTTTGAGATCATCGATCACGAATAGGAACGCAGCTTATAATATTCCCGAGTCCAAAGAATAATATATGTATGTACATACATATATTTATAGATATATTAGTATACTGGCGAGGAAAGGTAATTAGTAAGTGAAACACAATTCAAAATAAATACAGTTGTACTTATTTTTAGCTAATGAATTTGAAAATATATAAACTATTATTTAAAGGATTTGCATCATATTTTTAGTAGCAGCTTGTTTTTTTAGTTTAATTAATAAATTTCATTTTATTATAATTTTTACTATATTATATATATGTTCATTAATTTTTTGGCAATCATTTTATCCGTAATTTGTTTGTAGTCCACTAAATTCCTGATGCATCCTTTAAATATCAACCATTCTCCTTTTCAAACAATAATTACAATTTTTTAACATACAAAATAATACTGAAAACTTACAAAGACATACATATGTATACATATTTGCCCCTACAACCAATTTACTTTTTAAAAATATTGATCTCAGTTTAAACTAAATAATATCTTTTTTTTTTTTTGCTATGACTCGTTTCCTCAACATTGATAATCTATTTGGACGCAATTTTTCGGCGGTGTTTTTTAACAAGAAAAACGATAATTTTATTTTCCCATTTGTTTTTTAAATTCCTTTATTTATTTGTTATTAAATTTTTTTTTTTTTTTATTTTCAAAATTTTTAACTTTTATTTTTAATTGAAATTTGACCAATTTTTTTAGTTTTTATATTTTTATCTTTTAAATTTGGTGGGAAATTTCTTTGTTTTTTTCTCTTTTATTTTTATTTTTTATACGAATTTAATTTTATAAAAAATATTAAGAATTTTTGTTTTAATTTGCAAAAATATAAAATATTTGTTTTTATCTCTTATGATTTTACCATACATATACATTGATATCTGTATTCCATAATGGCAAGTTATGTAAATCTTCATTTTTTATGATTTTTTAAATATTTTTTTCTGTATTATTTTACACAATTAAAAAAATTTTATATAAAAATCAAAAATAATTAATTGAGTTTGAAAATATTTTTTTATTTATTTATTTATTTATTTACTTTGAATTGATTTTGAAAATAATTTTTTGTTTATTTTCCACTTTTTTGGTGAATTTCTCCAGAAAACATTAAGAATTTAATTTAAAAACCTTTTTAATATACCATGTTTTATTTCACAATTTTTCCTCTTTGATTTATAACAAAATAAATAAATAAAAAAGAATATAGAATAACTGTTTTGATTTTGATGAACTTTAAAAAATATCTAAATTGAATTCAACATATTTTTTTTTATTTCCTTATTTACTTTTTTTCTATAAATTATGCTAGACTACATAATTCTATTTAAAACGATTTTAAATACACCATACTTTTATAACTAAACTTTGAATTTTTTAAAATTTTCCTCGATTTAAAAAACAAAACCGATTTAACAAAACATTTTAGTTTAATTTAACAAGAAATTAAATTTGTTTAGCTCTTCTTTATTAAAAAATTTATAATCTCCAAATTTTCATCGCTTTTTTACTTAATTTTTTTCGTTCTTTGCTGCTTTAATATTTGTTGAAACAAATTATGCCAGAAGACATAATCTAATCGGAAGCTTCTAACTTTTATGTCTCTCTTTATTTTAAATTTCGACGAAAAAATTTATATTTTCTTCTGAGGTTTATTTTTAGCACGAACTTGACTTTATAAAAAATATATTTTGAGTTAAAATTTTTTTCTTTACATTTCGTAAAATCAAGTTGCATATTTTCGTCGGGTTTTTATTTTAAACACGAACTTGACTTGAAAAAAAAAATATTTTGAGTTTTGTTGCGAAATTCTTAAATGTCGAATTCATAAGTTTTCTGCATTTTTTTTAGTTAAAAATGTTATTTCGATTTAACGGCCCATAAAAAATAAATAAAAGTCATACATGTATATTTACATATGTACACATACATATGTTTGTATGTTTGATAAAGTTTTCTGAAATCTAAATTGGTATAAATTTAAATTTTTACTTAACGGGCAAAAAACTTCTAATTTTTTAATGAAAAAAAATGAATGGCAAATATAATTATATATATTATTAGTTCCTGATTGCTAACATTTTATATATAAAATAAATGAAATATAATATCTATATTATTCTTAATATATAAATTTATTGAAAATTTTTCTGAAAAAAAATTGGATTAGGTGAATTTAAAAAAAATCCAATTTCTACAAACACATTTTATTGACAATTTAAAATGAATTCAAATGGATTAACTAATTTTTGTAAAAAAAAACATATTTTATTGAAAATTTTAGTAGTGTTAAACAATTATTTACTTTACTTGAAAAATAATGCACCCAATTATTCAGGTTTCTTTTATTGAAATTTTAATAAAAGTACTTGTATTTTCTAAACATACGACATTGGTGCGCCAAAAATCGTGCTTATTTTATTATCGTATTTTTTTTAATTATCTAACAATTTTTGTATATAAAATTTGTAAATTGCGTATTTATAGTATATAATAATAATCATAAAAATAACAAAGTTTCATACTTACTACTCACTCACTTTGTAAAGTTTTCCAAAATTAAGTATGAAATTTTTAATAAAAAAAATAATATTAATTAAAAAAAAAATTAATTTAATATATTTTTTACCATACTTGTACATTGGAAATTAAGAAGAGAACTGATTATATAACTTGTATTTTGTTTTATTATTTTTGGCACATAGGCAAAGTTAAAAAAATATATAAACATATTTGTAAACATATACTTAAATAATTCATATCTACATTTAAGTATTACATATAACTGATCTATTATTATTTAGCTAACAAAGTTTAAGGAATTTGTAAAATAATTATTAATATTAAATATGATTATGCACAATGAATTCATACAAATTTATAACCTACAGTAAAAAAAAATATAAATATATATTATAGTTTGTAATTGTATATGTAAACGTGAACATGTGAATCTGTTGTCTGTCTTACTGTCTACAATATAATAAGGATCACAATTCAATGAGGAATAATGAACTAAGATTAAGTCTAAATGTAAATGCTAAAAAAATAACTGGATAAATATTTTTTAATTAATCTTAGTAAAAGTATAATAATGCGATTACATATATTAGTACATTTGTAGTTATATAAGTTTAAAGTTACTAAATGAAAAAAATTCTAACGCTTAAGAGAATTGAGTTATAGTAAGTAATGAACTATATATTTTAGCGGTACTCATAGAAATACGTACATATATAGCCTGCAACGTATTGGAATATTTGTCATTTTCATCACAAGCTTGTAAAATATGAAACAAATGCAATTGAAAAAATCGGATAAATTAGATATTGAGCATTTGACACAATTTTTATCGTTAATTTAAAACGAAAATGAACATTTTAGGGCAAATCGTACTTGTAAAATAATTATAATGCTACACTTATTAAATCCATTTACGTGTTTTTATGAATACCCTATTATATTACAAATTAATAGTAAATATACATAAATATATACATTTAAAAACCGATATGAAACTTGTTTTCATTTAATTTCACTTACCGGGGAGATAAAGTAGATCGAAATTTCACTGTTGTGGGGTTAAAAGGTTGGTAATGTTGCTGTACTGTTAACCGTGAAAGATTACCTTTTTGCTGAAGTCACGTTATATGCATGCTTATTTGCTGTTGTTGAACCTAATTTAGTTCTTGTTGTTCTAGCGGCAGAATTCTGACAAGTTGACAATGCTTGGCCGACTAAAAATCCGAGTCCATCCCGGTTACGTAGACCCGATTGCCGTGGAAACGGTTGAGCCTAATTTAGTATTGGGATTCGGTGGCGGCAGTCAAAATATGGAAACACTGTTTAGTTTTCAGTTTGGACCTCGACGTTCTAAACATAATTCGAAAAGTACTTTGTGATGGTTCGATAAATCGGGTGCTTTAGGAGTGTCCTCGCACATAGGAATTTACGCCTTACTCTTGCATTTATGTGAAACTGATTAAAGAATATAATTTTACTCGAAAATTATTCTTCGTCGATTTTATGCGACATGGCAGTTGCCCATAGCTTGAGCAAAGCTGTGGCTGGTTTTAGGTAATCAGGTTAGAATACCTTTTGCTTTTTGTTCTATATGATTTACCGCCAGACTTATGTCGGAATTGGATTGTCTGATAACAATACTATCCCTGATACCGACCTGACATGAAGCGTATAATTATTTTTCCAAAGCTTGTAGTTATGTTTCTTTCCTTCTCAAAATAGTTAAATGTAATATTTGCTCTTTTCTTTAGCGAAACCGCCATTTT
The DNA here is from genome assembly GCF_016617805.1 of Bactrocera tryoni. Taxonomy (NCBI): domain Eukaryota; kingdom Metazoa; phylum Arthropoda; class Insecta; order Diptera; family Tephritidae; genus Bactrocera; species Bactrocera tryoni. Next base: position 19,640,775 of record NC_052502.1, read on the forward strand.
TAATGATTACGTCGGTAAACTGTCACCTTTGGTAGAATTAACGGAAATAGCGGTTGTCTGCGGAAACAAAGCGTATATGTATTCAAATGGCTGTATATAAAAATGTTAAAAGGCCTGTTTCTTATCTGCCAATTATCAATATTTCGAATTCCTCGTAAGAAACACTTTATGCATGTTTGACAGCAATTTGAGTATTAAATGATTTATATACCTTCACACAGCTTATTTGCTTAATAAACATTTTATCTCATTATATACTTATTTAATTTTGTTTAATTTATTTATTTTTTTTGTCAAAAACAATTTGTATATTATTTTTGAGACAATCTGGCACTACAACACATTGTGGAATGCAACCGTACAAATTTATTAGCTGTCAAAACAATTTGTATTTTTTTATTCTTCGGCAATTTTATAAACAAAAGGACGAAATTCTTATTTAATTTCATATATTGTTATTGGGAATATTTATTATTTTGAAAGAAATTATCGCTTTAAAAATTGTTTGACAAAATGAGTGAAATAACACATGAAAATATGCAATCATTCTGTCGGACGTGCCTTGATGAACTGGGAGACAAGTCATCGCTATTGGGTGAAAAATATAGCATTTATGAGAATGAAGATATCGAAAAACTTGTACTATCGTGCAATTCAACGTCACCAGAAGACTTTGACGATCTACCGCAGTTCATATGCTATAAATGTCATAAAAAATTACAGTCCTTTAATGATTTCCGTGATAAAATTATTCAGTCACATCTCGTTTTAAACAATATTCTAAAAGAGCATAAAGATTCGAGTAGAACTTTCGAAGATGAAAGGTTGTTGGACAGTGGTCAAGGTAGTGAAGACCAACAAGATAATAGTGTGGGAATCTCTGATATTGAAGTTCTTCATGGATATATATACTCAACAAGAAGTCGTGAAAAGCTTCAAAATTGTATAGAAAATACGGTATGAAAAACAATTATGATATCTAAATTTTTGAATACATTTTCAATTCATTTGGCAGGTAGTAAAAATTCTTCAAGACCCTGGCGGTACACACAGTGCTATGAATAAAGATTTTAAAGAGGAAATATTTGATGAAGTTGTTGAAGAAATAGAGATAGATATAAGTGATATTAAAGGAGACCAAAAGACTACATCAGACGATGAAGATACATTGGATGATTTAAAATTTTCGAGAGCAACAAACGTGGAACAAAATGATCAAAGATTTCAATATATAGATACTTCTATTCAAACTACAGATGCGCAACACAATGAATACGAAGACGATTGTGGCAAACCAGGTAGTGGAAATGGTGAATATTCCCCAAGTTTATCAACAACAACAGGGGACACCAACAAAACCAGAATTATAAAGCATAAAATATTTCCTCATAATAAAACGAAGAAACCTGCAAAAAGCGGAGATAGTTCCTTAAGAATGCCACCCGCTAAAAAAAGTAGAAACAATTTTTCTGAAGTGAAATTTCAATGTGAGCAATGTCCTCGACGTTGTGTAACTTGGGAAAATTATGAAGCCCACTTACGTACCCATCAAGGCCTGAAGCCATATGTGTGCAATGAATGCAATCGCAGCTTTAATAGAGCAGCTCATTTCCGTGCCCATGTACGTGAAGATCACGGACCTGTGACACTGCAATATATCTGCTCGTTTGAAGGTTGCGGTAAAATATTCAAGCGTGAAAATACTTATAAAAACCACTACCGTCTTAAACATACAGCAGTTCCTTATGAAAGTCGTGAACCTAAAAGATATGTCTGTGAGGATTGTGGAAGAACATTTAGAAATGTAACCACACTCAAAGAGCATCGCTATAAACACGCACCTGAAGAAGATTACCCTTTTAAATGTGAAGAATGTGGCAAAAGATATCGTTCTAAACGAACTTATAAGGATCATCAATTGCGACATTCCGGCATTAAAAATTATATTTGTACTTATTGTGGCATGAAAAAAACTACACAAAATGAACTACGCGCACACATTAATTACCACACAAAAGAGAAACAATGGCCCTGTCCAAAATGCCCAAGTGTCTTCAACAGTTCTGGGAATCTTGGAATGCATGATCGTATTGTACATAAGGGAATCCGACCCTTTACTTGCAGATTCTGTGATCTCAGTTTTGGCAAACAAGATACTTTGAAACACCACGAAATGAGGCACACTGGTGAAAAACCTCATGGTTGCGTATTATGTGGCAAACGTTTTATACAGATTGTAGCACTTCGAGCGCACATGAAAACCCATAAAAAGGGATCGACACTGAAAGCTATAATTCCCTCGGTCACAGAACAACCTTTTGAAACAATAGTGGAGTCAGCAAAAGAAGAGACGGATTTAGAATTACCAAGCTGCTCGAAAGGTGTTAGTAGTTTTTAATATATTGTTATGAATATTATAATTTTTTACATCTTTGTAAATAAATTGAAAATAATTATTTAAATAAAACAGTGAATTGTTTCCATGCCAAATCAAAACAAATTTTGAAGAAAATTGTTTTGTTTACGCACAGCTGTTTTTAGTTGTTATCCTGTCAATTCAGTTAGTAGACTACTTTGCAACCCTGCTCCATGTTTGCATTTTACTTTTATTTTATGCAACTTTTTGGTACGCAATTTAATAAAAATAATTCAAAAATAACTGGGTGTATTAAAATTGATATTTGCAGAAAATAGAATTTTGGACTATGTATGTGTTAAAGCAAACTATGTTACAAATTAAAAAACCAAACCGGTTTAAAACAACTTATTATTAGCAGCTGATGCAATGATGTCACAACACTGTTTTATTCAGGAAATGTCAAAATAACCAACGCTCAAGAAAAATTCATAGAAAATCGATTATAGTTTTGATATTGACAAATTGTGAACTTTGTGAAAAATAATTATAAAATATAGTAATTGTGAAGCAGTGAAATTATGAATAATCAACTTACGCGCAATAATTTGCAAGAATTTTGTCGAACCTGCTTAAGCAGTTTGCAAAAACGTCGCAGACGTGAGAAGGAGGATACGCCTACTAGTTTTCACCAGCTGAAGGTTAAGGTTAATCAAGGAGATAACGAAAATGATTCTGAAACAAATCATAGTTATAATCTTAGTTTGCTACCGCAATTGCAAAAATTATTCATGTTATTTACTTCCTTGGAAATATCGGAGGATAGTGATGAAGATGCTTACCCACGAAGTCTCTGTCAACTATGCTATGAAAAAATGATTGATTTCCAAGAGTTTCGAAACTTGGCCATTAATTCTGCGGAAGTCTTATACAAAATTGTTAATAGTTTGGATGATGAAATGTCCAAAACTTCTGCTGAAACACCAACGTTTCAAACAATTGAAATTACCAAAGAGATAAAAACGGAGACTGTAGTAAGGGAAAGAAGCTATCAATTCAATGATGATGATGATGATGATGATCAGTTGGTAAGAATATATGGTCTTTTATACGTATGAATATTAAGTTCACTTTTGAAAGTTATTTTAACAGAAAAATATGGTTTTGTTTGTATAATTATTATTTTTAATTTAGCTTTTACCAGAACTAGCTCCATTGATGGAACGACCAATTAAAACAGAACCGGAAAACTATTATAAGTCAGAGTCTGAAACTATATTACCAAATGATGATAATTCGGAAAATTCATCGAATATTGTTGTAAAGCATGAAATTGATTCGGAATACGAGGAAGATAATTCCCTATTCTATGAACGTAATGCATTAAGCGCAGCAGATAACTCTATTAGCGATGATGCAGATGATGAGGAACATGCTTTGAGGAATGGCGCGGCCAATACGTCCAGTATGTCTCTTAATAATTCACCAATAACTGTAGGAGGAAGACAAAGGTTTAGTGCATCCTCCCGTAAACGTGACCGCAACAAAAAGTCATTAAAGTGTCCTCGTTGTGATAAACAAGTCTATAAAAAAGTGTACCTGGACGCTCACATTCGGGCCGTGCATGAAGGATTTGAGAAGCCGTTTCTTTGTTTGGAATGTCAGAAGGACTTCACACGCTACGAACATCTACATACGCATATTCAATCTAAGCATTTAATCAAACAAAGATTTATATGTGGTTTAAATGGCTGCGACGCCGTTTTTAAGTTGAGCAATACCTTGGAGACTCATCGACAAGTCGTACATACAGGTAATCTAAATATTTTACTGAAACCGTATATAATTGTAAATAAGTCGATTGATTGCATTTGTATTTCAATGCAGCTACGTTTTCATACGGCCTACAGGATATGTTAGAACTTCACCAAGCCCAACTGAATGAAGAAGTAGAGATAAATCATATTTGTCAACACTGTTTCAAGACATACAGCTCAAAGCGTGCACTCTCCGAACATTTGAAACGACATGCCCAAATCAAGGATCACGTTTGTAAAGTATGTGGCGTTGCCAAAGTAACGCGCACGGAGTTATTAACGCATATGCGTATACATAAACCGAATCTGGAGAAATTCAAGTGCAGCATTTGTCCGCAGGAATTCAACCATAAGAATGCTATATCTCGCCATGTGCGTGTCGTACACGAGGGCCAAAGACGCTTTCCATGCAGTTTTTGTCCCAAACGTTTTGGTACACGTAATTCGCAAGTATGCCATGAACGTCTACACACTGGCGAACGTCCGTTCAATTGTGAACTCTGTCACAAGCGGTACGCCCAAGTGGAAGGCCTCAAATCCCATATGAAAAGTCATGATAAGAACTTGCGCACACATGTGTGCTCGTTTTGTTCGCAACGTTTTATAACAAGAAAAAATCTAATTGATCACGAAAAGCGTCACCAAAGTGATAAACCCCATATATGTAACACCTGTAGTCGTGGCTTCTTTTCAATTGAAGATCTGGGTGTGCATAAACAGTCGCATACGGAAGAAGAATTGCGTGAGATGGCGCGTAATGAATATGAGTTGTATCAAGACGCTGGCGATAGTCTTGGAGAACACGTAATGGAAACCGAATCAATTAACGAACAAGGCAGCCAGGCTTATATGGGCTATAGTAGTTCGCAGAGTAGCAACTGAATTGCAGACAGATCGTTTGCACTAAATGATTTCGCTTGAACGGATTAATATGGCAATTATTTTGCAAGCACTCCTGAATATTTATGGATGTGTAATTTTTACCACCACTTGCATAAACTAGCTTAGAAAATGTACATACGTATTCACAAACATGAATTGGCTACATTAATTTAAATACAAATATATTTATTAAATTATAAAATTTGGTATATATTTATCTTTCATGGGTTAAAACTTCCGTTTCTTCGTTGTATCAGCAGAGAACGTACATATATTATACGTTCTCTGGTATCAGTACTGTCAGGTGTACGTAACGTACTATAATATGGGAAATCATGTAAAAGTGATGTTTGATGTGAGTTGTTGTTATTGCGCTTTGAAATAAATGTTTCTTTTGCGATACGGTTAATTACCAAGTTACAAAATCGACATTTATTTTTGATTTCCATTAAAATGTCTTTAGCAGGCCCCTAAACTAAAGCTTTTCATTAAAGTACACAGAAACACTATTGTGAATGGTTAGTAAAAAGAAAAGAAGCATTAGATAAACGTCAGACTAGTCTGCCGAATTTCTTTTTTGTAAATTTATTGAAATATTAATTGCCGGAAAAATCTTAAAGAAAGAAACAAAATTTACGAAAACCTTATACGTTTTTCCGAATAATTTTAAGTATATTTAGGTAGTGTGGAAATTATTTCCTTAGCCAAAAACCAAAAAATAAAAAGAATGAACCCCTGTGCTGTGCCCACCCAACACCCGGACGTAGATGGCGACGAACGCTGGATTTGGTATGTTAATTAGTTTCCCAATTAATTGATCCACCCTACATACTTATTGAGTTGTAAATTTTTCGAACAGCATTCATCGCCGATTTATTTCTGAATGTCGTGAAAAGGATCCTGACGTTATATTTCTGGGAGATTGTGTTCTAGAAACACTGCAGGATTCGGAAACATGGAATGAATATTTTGCACCAATGCATTGCCTTAACTTCAGCATACGTGGTGATAGAACGGAAAATGTGCTTTGGCGTGTGGAAAACGGTGAACTGGACAATGTTAAACCGAAGGTGAGTAACAATTTTAAGAAGCTGCAAAGTAGGACGTTAAAATAAAATATGATTAATTTAAACTAAATTAATATTTGTATTTAGCAGTATGGATTTGGATATTCTGTAATTACAACATTTTTTATAACATAATTTTTGGGAATATTATCTCTCTATTCATATGCAGATTGTGGTATTGCATGTGGGCACTAATAATACGGAAAATACGGCTGAGCAGATAGCGGAAGGTATAGTGGAAATTGTGCAAAGAATACGTGCGAAGTTGCCGGACACTTATATCGTATTACCTGTAAGTTAATTTTTAACAAGGTTTATGTAAACAATTGATGTTTATCTTATTTGCACGGCGTAGAATTGTTATCGTTTTTCTAATTTTACACTTAATTTCAGACATTACTGCCTCGCGGTCAGCTACCAAATAAATTGAGAGAGAAAAACGATGCGGTAAATCGAATTGTTAAGGAAAAAGTAATTGGTCTCAATCAGGTGCAAACTGTTTGCATTGATAAGGGTCTGCTGCAAACAGACAACACCATTAGTCATCACGACATGTTCGACTATAAGAATTTGACGAATAGTGGCGCGAAAAAAGCATTCGAGCCGGTTTATGATTTACTCTCGCAGATTTTGAATGAAAATGAACCAGAAAAGGATTTAACGCCATCAGAATAGTTGCATGGATATGCCTATTGGGCCGAAAAGGTCCAATAAACTCTTGTAACTGCATTATCGACATCGGCATCACACAAACGGAACGAAGACTACAAATGCCAGATAAAAGTTTCCTCGGCAGCTTAAAGCGGCAACTGGTCATTTCTTAAAATGCTCACATAAAAAAGCTAATTTATATACAAAAACAAAACTAAAAAAAATCAACAATTATCTCATCACCTAAAATATATTTTATATTATTTATTATATTAATTTAACATGCATGGATTCATATTAGCACTTATATAAGTAAAATTTCCAAAGAGTATGTTGGCCTTTGCGCTTATATGAGAGAAATTTAATTATAATTGCTACTTTTGATAGGAATATGCTTTGCAGAGATCTCAAAATCAATTGTAGAAATGGAAAACGCACATTCCACATCATGTAAAAAATGTAATTGAACAACCAAATTGACCTTTAGCGCCAACATACAAAATCGAAAAAAAAAACAAAAAATATATTATATCTTCCATATTTCATTTAACTGAGTCGCACTATATATGTATTATTTTTATTGAACCATAGATACAATGAATATACTTATTATTTTAAGTTGAAAGTAAATAAAAGCAACATATTTTTTATGCAAAATTTTGAATTCTTTGGTTTACTATACGTATCAGTAGTCCGTATTCGAAACTACGATCATCAAATGCTAGGTTATGATTGTCTAAATAATTGAACTGCACTAAGATATATTCTTTTCAGTCAACCTCATCAATATTTGAGCATGGATTTCTCAAAATAATTAATAATAAAAATATATATATGTATATGAAAATAAAATACAAGCCCAGGAGTCCATATTTAAAAGTACGATAACCAAATGTTAGGTTATGATCGCCCAAATAATTAACACATTTGTAAGAAACATTATTTCTTATCAACCGCAGCCATATTTGAACACTTCTTTAAATTCATATTTATTTTCCCCGAAGAATTTTCTTACAAGAATTAAAAAAATATCATTTCGCGATTATGCAAATTGAAAAAGTTTAAACAATTAATATTATTTCAAGATTTTTGCCATTTAATGAAATTTCTGCTGAAAAGAAAAATTGAAAAAAAAATATATATAAATTCGGAACATTATGGTTTTTCAAAATACTATTTTATTTTGTGGAATAATTTGCACTATATATTATAATATATTACTCGTATTATGGTGTTTAATATAATAATTAATACAAAGCAAATCACTTATAACATTTTAATGCAAATATAAATCATTTCCGGCCTCTAGTACACATCTGGAAGTTATGAAATCGTTTTCGAAAAATTTTTCGCTCGATCTACGATCCGATTATGCATTTATGGCAATTTTAGAGGAGTACTTAGACCAATTTATCTACTAACATTTACACATATTGCATGCTGAGGGGCCACTTAGGTTATATTGACACTTAAATTTAATAAAAATTTTGTATTTAGGAAATTCATTTCACTTGTGGACACACTTTTGAGAATGTCTTTTACATTTTTACATTTACTAGTGCAAAATAAGGTGAAACATTGGAAAGATATTTTAAGCATAGCAAATATGGAATATTACAACTAGTCTAGAGCAATTCATAAAATCATACAGAAAAGAAAATAATAATAATTGGAATCAGGGTTGCAAATAATACATTTAAAAAATAACTGCATTAAAAATTTGAAATAATTTTTATTTAATTCCAAATACCGGATTGAAAAATAAAAAAAAACTTAATGAAACTGAAAAAAATTTTTAACATACAGGATTAAAAAAAAATTTAATCCACAAAACCGAATAAAAAAATGTTTTTTTAATTTTTAATCCCAACCTCAGCATTAAAAATTTTAATTTGGAAAATTTAATCGATGATGTTGAGGTTAAAAATTAGATTTTTAATTTTTGGAATAAAAAAAGATTGCAACCCTGATTGGAATACTGCAAAGCTATGTAAGTGCTAGAGTTTGCAAATAAATAAATTAAAATTTAACTAACTTATATTTTGTAGCAGCTTAAGGTATTATTGGAATAATATACATATACATACATACATACATATGTACATTCAAAGGAAGGAAGCTATATATTGCAGCATTTCATTTGTTTTCCGTTACATATGTGTAACATAGGTGAATTCATAGCATGTACATAGCACTAATATTATTCTATAAAAAAATATCAAAGAATTCAAAAACATATAAAACATACACACATACACGTGCAGCTACGTTGGGTGTTTCTATGTTTTCAGCTTTATATCATTTTCTTAACGCTTAACGCACGCACTTAAATTAATCGACAAAACAACCAATAACACAAAATCACGCATTGTCCATTCCCGTTAGTCGTATTGACTGCGCCGTTCAATAAACCAATCCCCGTTTACCATAGTTTGCGTCCAGACGCCACTTTATTCGACCTTCTTTTTCAGCTTGTTCTTCAGCAAACCCGGCAGCAGTGAGATCAGTGCGCATATCGACAACAATCCCATCGATGTCCAGGAGAATGCGTCGCTGGAGCTGCTCATCTTTTGCAATGTCTTGCCGGCCTGTATGGCAACAATAGACGGCGGTGCCACGCCAAAGAAGGTGCCCAAGGCGAACGTGTACACGGGCACACCGATTACCGGCGATGCCAGGTTGATGAACCAATTCGGCAAGATAGGTGTCATGCGCAGGAAGAGCATATAGTTGAAGAGGCTATCGCGATGTTTCTCCACATGTTTGGACCATTCGTTTGTCTTCTTCGGCCAGAAGTGGCGTATCAGGCGACGACCAACCAAATTCGAGAGGCTGTAGCAAAGTGTGGCGCCCAACGATGAACAGAAGCAGATGAGAAAGAGGGCGATGGGAAACTTGTACAGGAATCCTAACAGTATGGATAGGAATAAAGATCCTGGAATGGCAAAGGTTTGTAGGCTGTTTGCGTGTGTTGAGAAAATTAGTTAAGGAAAACATTGTTGATACGGGAAAATAATAAAAGAAATATAATTCAATCGAAAATTTGAATTATATTATAATAGTAATATTCCAAAGTAATAAAGATATCGATTCGTTAATATTGCCTCTCCCACGAGTTCATGATCGCTAATTTTAGCACCGATAATTCTGTCAAAGTGAATTTGTCTACTTTATTGTGTAAACAGCAAATTCAGCAAATGTCTTTCTCACGGTAATTTACATATTTAAATTATTTTCTGAATTCGATTACTAATCAAGCCAAAGAACGCTTTGGATGTTGAAATGTAATCTAGCTTTAAAAATTTTAAAGTTTATTATATGTATATTGGTATATTCATACATACATATGTATGTATATAGGAAAATATACATCTGTACCATATACATCATATTTCAATTTACAGTGCATGAGCAAACTAATTGATACGATAGCGCATATTTGTAATTATTCAATTTTATATGGCGCAGTACTCACGATCACGTATTACATTACTAAAAACCGATACTTTTTGTGAAAATGAAGAATACATAGTATTTTATAACTATCAGATAATATTTGCACCGCTTTTTTGCTACCTTACTCTATTTATAATAAAAAAAAAGTTAACGTCGTTTAAGCTATAACATCCTTCCTAGGTGCATTTTTTATAGCATAAAGGAGTATAAAAAGATCTTTGGCTTGATTTTGATCGATCAGATTGCAACGTTGGTAATAATCTCTGCTAAATTTCGAGATATCTTGTAAAATAAAAAAGTTTTTCATACAAGGACTTGATTTTGCTCGGTCAGTTGACATATAAATACATACTATACGAAAGTTACTTATATGATATAGTTGTCTGATATCGAAGATTCCGAGATTTATCTACTTTATATGGTATCCGCCTTTTTAGGTCATTTGAACCAACATTAATGTCTCTCTCTCTCTCTTTTATATTTTGATGAAATACTAAAATCTCAACCTGTCACTTTACAGCACAGAGGTTTTTAAGCGCCTCCGATTTAACTTTTTTTGTGGTATTTATCTTGTTATTACATAAATGCATACTCTGCATGAAAAAAATATTATCTCATAGCTAAATTCGAAGCATAATTATCTATTATATATTACATCATATGCACATACACCTCCCGTTAGAATTCATATTTTTTGTTACACACTCACAATTCAGAGATAATAAATAAATAGGCTGATAACGGTTCATTGACATACAAAAGTATGCCGTAACAGAAAAATGTGGAAAGCGATTACTCTCAGCTACGTTTCGGAGATTGCCTGTGTGTGTTTTCACGTGTCTAACCGTTGTGTCATTGGAGATTTTCCAATTCTAATGTTTACCTTAATGTCACTAATGGCATTATCTTGACTTTTTGGCGCCTCGACTTACATATTGATATGTCTTTACGCATGCGCACATGCGCTTAGATATGGCAGACCTTTTCAACGATCGCTTTCATCGTGTGCTGTGGCAACGAAAGGTTACTTTATATGTCTGCACGTACACAAACAAACATAGGTATTAAAATTTTTGATTCGGTATTAGACGAAAGCGTCTGAAAAGGAAAATGAAATATGTATTAAACAATGGCATTAGTGAAGGCAACAACAATGTGGTCGAACGCGACATAAATACAGACGACAAATGTACCTACTAAGATTGAAATTGGGTCAAGGTTGTTGCTTTCTGTTGCTTAGCAGACATGTGCCTTTCGGTTTATTGGCCTCAGTCGCTTTGCGGCGCCGCAACGTCAAAAGAATTAACAAAATTAAAAAAATACATAAGCACGTACGTATATGTATATGTATGTAAACACAATGATACTGTTATGGTTAATTTGTAAAAATCGTGCTCACTTATATAAAAGTACATAGGTATATATGTATGTATACACCGCGACTCGGTGAAAGTACACGTAATCGTTCCCGTTTTTTATACCCTAACAGGTATATTAAGTTCGCCACAAAATTTATAACACCAAGAAGGAAACATCGGAGATCTTATAATATATGTATATACACATATGCAATATAAGTGATCAGCGTGACGAGTTGATTCGATTTAGCTATGTCCATCCGTGTGTATATAGCGAACTAGTCCCTCAGTTTATGGAATATCGATGTGAAATCTTTCAAACGTAATTTTCTCCTCAAAAAACTGCTCATTTGTCAAGAATATTGATAGCGGACTACAAACTGATCGATCAAAATCGAGTTCTTGTATGGAAAACTTTTTATTTGCCAAGATATCTTAATGAAATTTGGCACGAATAATTGTTCAAGTCACGGAAAAATCTGCGAGAAATATAGCACGATTATAGCACATTTGAAGATGTCATACAACTGATCGTTCAAATTTAACTAAGCTTTGTGCTTTTAGTTGTTTATGTATGTATGTATGCACTCTATGTATAGCCAATTTGTGAATTGAATTTTTAAAACGAGATTACGTAACTCTGCTGACAAATTTAAGGTAATTTAATATCCATATATTCAGAGCTTAGACTGAACTTTGGACGTCCACAATGTTTATTTGACTAAGAATAAGAGTGGGGAAGCTAAATTAGCCTAGCACCTAACATAAAAGTTTACATGAAGTGCTATTGAGCGCAAGACTTATGTTATTTATCATAAATATTTTAGTAAATAACGCCTCGCAATGTTGGTGCTATCCAAATTTAATAATAAGTATACATATGTTCGATATACACACACAAGAACCCCCTTCGATTTGGAATTTGTGTATTATTAGAGAGATGTGCGCACGTGGTTATGCATACACAAATATGTATGTACATAGTATATACAAACTGGCATCACAACATAGGTTAAAAATTCCTTGAATTTTGGTCAAACCTTTCGATGACATAAAAATTTTCAAAAAGGATACAATACATAAGCCGTAACGACGCCAAACATCACTTCGAAGTAGTACATGTCCTTGTAACGATCCAAAACCTTGGCTAACATTTTAGCGTCTTGAATGTCACGGGGTATCTTAATGTGCTGCTTCTCCGATCTGCAATAAAAACAACTACAGTTATATATACACATATATATGAAACATTTTTTTCCAGATACAAAAGAACAATGAGAAAGAAATTCAATTTGTATTGCATGTGACTAAGTTGAAACAGAATCGCAAATATGTACACCAAACGAATAGCTACTGTGTACACTAACAAAGCAAATTTAAAAAAATTAATAATAATACATTGTATGTAGATATGTATGTATTTAGGTATGCCAGCCATAACAGCTGAACTTGATTCTGAACAATTTTGAACACAACACTTCAAATTTAATTGAGTGTCAAATAAAATATTTTACGACAAAAGATTATTATACTTGAATATGAAAAGCTGCATCTAATCAAATTACTGATGTGATATATATACTTAACTCTCTTTAGTGTTCTAATTGTACTTCTGCACTGTGTACAAAATATATTTATCTACATATTTTGCTGATTTTTTTCTGCGAAAAGCCACAATAATGGCATATAAGATTTATTCATTGTTTACACACAGACATATGTATACATTACGATGTTTACGCCTGCAAATGTCAATTTCAGTTGGCAGCGTAAAACTGCAATATAATTGCAAAAACAATTTAAGTGTGTGAAAAGTTATTAAGATAGTAAATGGAAAAGTATGGAAAGAAAACGTGGCATTTTGTTGTTGTTACTGGTATTATCGTTCACCATGTAATTTGCTTTTTGCCCTACTAGTATATGGAAAATAAGATATCTTTTTATTTGATTTTGTAAAGAGTCATATTTCCTGCAAATTCAATTCAAGGCGGTTTCTGAATTTCAAGCTATGTGCAGGCTTTGTGATATTATAATCACACGCGCACATATTACCGCCTTAAGTATTAGATTATTTTTTCTGTTACTAACGTTTTTAATAATTTCGAATTAATATTAAGGCTTTAGGATTATTAGCTCATCTCACAGATATTTATGTAGTTAAGTCAGTGGAATTATTTTTATAATTTTGAAGTGATATGTCTAACATTTCTCTATTTTCTTTTAAAATTTTAAATTTTTTTTAACTTTTATGATTAAAACTGTAATTTAAATAATTTCTTGAAAACGAACTATGAACACATATGAATACTAATTTGTAAGAACATAGGGCGTATATAAAATGGAATTTTTGTAGCGGATGTGTTTGTCTACATATTTTCCCATATTTTTGTACATACATATTAGTTTGAACAGGTGCACAACGTACCTATGTCTTCGTACCTACATATATATGTATGTATGTTGTGCATAAATATATATTCTAGCAAAATTACATAGGCCTTAATAGAAAAAAATGCATAGCTTATAATTTTTTTTTTTATAACATTCACTTTCATTTTTAATTACGTTCTTTGCTATATTCAAGTCAGCGTTATCGCCTTCTCACCATCTATTAAAAATATGAATGAACTTTCATTAAAACAACTATTAGTGTTTATATTAGCTCCTTAAAAATTGTCTAACATTGTGCCAACACAGAAGTGGCAAACTATTTGCTGTCAATTATTGAATTACTTTTAAGTGATTGAAAGCAAATTAAATATGTACATACAATCAATTTATCGAAAACATCAAACACTTTACCATTAACGACAGCTTCTTTTATGCAAAATACTTAAATTTAATGCCATTAATATAAAATTCAACCCACAAAGCAACAAATAAAAAGCATACATGCATAAATTTATGTACACATGTGGGAAGCAATAAAGCAACAAAACAGTATACAATTTGTATAATCATTGGCATTGAAGTGATCACCCCATCCACACGTAACATAAACTACTTACTCATTCAATTGGGGAAATATCATGTATACGTAGGCCATTGCGAATAAGCTGGCAATGAAGATCGCTGCCAGTATGACTAGAGATCGTTTTGTTGCATTTCGCTCATCAGCAGACATTGCCTGTTTTTGCATTTTTGGGTGGTTTTGTTTATTTTCCAATGTAACGTTGGATGCCGATTGTGTGGTTGCCGCGTCATTGTCATTGGACGATAAGCGGCCGGAACCGGATTGCATATGTTCAGCGACAGGTATATCTGCAATAAATTAGAGAAATTCATTTAGACATAATTTTTATTTGGACATTCTTTAGAATTCGTAGATTACCTTTTGCAATACTTGTTGTTGCCGACGCCGCAGCAGCAGCTTCAATGAATTGCGTATTTTCAAATTCCATCAATTTGTTTGATAACTACAGCTTTCAATTAAACAATGTTCCACTCGCTCAATAATTTCCGATAGCTTTTAAAACACGCTCTGAATGTGACGATTGACTTTTTTTCTCACACACACTAAATTAGATTTATGTATTTTCTTTGTTTCACTTCTATATTCGATTGTTTCTATTTGTTGATTTCCGTGTTTACCTAATGCTTACCACTTTTAGCAAATCGTTACTGTAACTATCAATGGAACGAATGTAGTTGAAAGGATAATATTATATAGCTCATAGAGAATTATTATTTTATTTAATTATTACACGTTAGTATGTTCGAGATAAATATAATTGTTTGTATGGCACATGTATTTCTCCGTTTTAAAATTTTTGTATACACATTCCAATTGTGTATATTTGATCAATTCAATTTACACTAAAAATTTTATCACTATTTTTATATAATTTAATTCTGCATTATTCAGAACACTAAATATAATTCCAACCACAATTTATGTTACTGTTGTACGCGTGTGCGCCACAAAAATTACACCACAACCCAAACAAATAGAATGAAGTCCAAAAAACGTATGATTGCTGAAATACGATTGTGAAAAATTTGACTAACTTGTCTTCTTCTTATTCGTTATTGTGAACCGTAGTTACAACAGCTGTCAAAAGTGATTGACAAGTCAGAATCGTCAATCATTTGCAACAAGCATGTATTAATAAACATCGTAAAGGATTTAATAAATAACCAAGAGAAGTATGTAATACCAGTACAAAATGTGTATTATATTTGACATCCATAATTAAAAAATTTCTGAACCACATGGTTTATCCAGTTAGTTGCGCGAAAGACCAATAAGATAAAATATTTATTTGAACGTTTCCCAACACCGTTTCGTAAACTTGATATAAATCCCGCTCAGCTGTTCTTTGCAAGGCGTATAAACAAATCTTTTAATTCAAATTTAAATGCAAAGCAAAAAGTAATATCAAAAACTATTTTAAAATGGTTCTTTGTTTTGCTGGCGAAATAGCAATACCAGCCAAATTGCTTAATCTGGAGGTTACTCTAGTTGGAGGGCAGAGTTTCCGGTGAGATTGCTTATTAATGACCTTTAATATTTTAACCATCTATGCGTCCTTTATAGCTGGAGGAAACTCAATTTGATTGATACCAAATCGCCATTATTCCAAGGAGTAGCTTACAATGCATATTGGCAGTTAAGTCAAACAGATTCCGCTATTTCATATAAAGTCTTTCCAGCACCGGATGTGCCTAATACAAATACACACAAAGCGGAGTATTATCGAGAATTGTTGCAACGTTACTTCCGCCTTAATTTCGATTTAAATAAAAATATGGATAAGTGGCGCACGGCACACAATCACTTTGATACCATAACGCCACATATTAAAGCTGTGCGTGTGCTGGATCAAGAACCACTCGAAAATATATTATCATTCATATGCAGCCAAAACAATCACATTAAAAGGTGAGAAGCTATTGTACTTTTAAATAGTGCATCCAATGCGTACTCAAAGCAAAGGTGTTTTTTAATGCAACTTATATTTTTAAAAGTAGAAGTAGTTGTATTTTTTAATATTTATTTGTTTGTATTTCCAAAACTACTGTAAAAATTCATAGAATATCTTATCGAGGAATTGATGTTATAATTTAAATCTAATTTAGTCAATTTCTTTGTACTAAAAAATTCTTTCATGATTTTTTACCGCTCTCATTTAAGAATTTCTGCAATGATTGATTGGTTTTGCTCAAAATATGGTCAAAGCATTGGACATTTTAATGAAAGAGAAGAGTTTACTTTTCCCAAGCTCTCAGCTTTAAAGGAAAATCAGAAGGAGGTATGATTTTCATATTGTATATCATAATTATGTACCAAAAAACAATCTTTAATTCTTTTTTTAGTTAGAAGTCAATTTGCGCGAAGCCAAATTCGGCTATCGTGCTAAATTTATCGCGCAGACTGTAGCTAAAATTCTAGAGTTTGGCGGTGAATCGTGGTTTACAAAGTTGCGTGAGATGTCCTACGCTGATGCACGGCAAGAACTTGTGCGCTTACCTGGTATCGGTTACAAAGTGGCCGATTGCATTTGTCTCATGTCGTTGGGTCACTTAGAGGCAGTGCCAATTGATACTCACATTTATAAAGTTGCGCAAACTGTTTATATGCCCGAACAATTGGCGACGGTGAAAACCGTCACGCCGCGCATTTATGAAGAAATCGCAAATCACTTACGTAACATTTACGGTCCGTATGCGGGTTGGGCGCAAGCTGTGCTTTTTTGTGCCGATTTGCAACAATTTCAAACAACAAAGGAGTCAGCTAAAAAACCCACTGATAAGGAGAAATCGGAGAGTGGTAGCGCTAAGCCGAAAAAGAAACGAAAATGAAAAACTATATGTTGCATATAAGTAAGTTCTTGGTTTTTTTTTCTTTTCTAAATAAATATATTCTGTCTTTATTGTATTTCACTTTGTTGCGTAACAGAGTAAACTTCCTTAGTTTTTTTAAATTTAATTTAATTCTGCATATGTATATTCTTATGTACATAAACAATTTCTATAATGAAAACTACGTCCGTTAAAAAAAATGGGGGTTCATAACCATAGCGTCGTCACAACTGTTACGTAGCGAATCGCAAATTATGATTTTCAGCATTTAATTGTATGCCAGCGACAATACTTGCGCTAATCTGAAATTCAGAATAAGTTGAATTCTGCCTTAAAAATATTCCAATGTGATTTTGTACGCTTGACTCACACTTCTTCGTATCGTAAGTTGTGCCAAAGTGGACTTGTGTGGGAATAGTTTGTAAATAAAATTGCCGCTTACTGATCGTCACGTTGCCACAAAACTTGCCATCACGTTGATGAGCAACTCACGTGTACTTGTACTTAACCATCACCATGTAATGTTTGGTCTTCTTCTGCATTGTCCATTGATTTAGAGTCGGTTTGTACCTGGAAGAAAGAGGTTAACTTTGCTTTAACGGAAAATAATGATGACTCAAGTAAATTCTTAAGATTTATTTTTCATGTTTTGTTTAGTTTAGATAGGACTGTCAACTCGGCAGAACTCTGCCACTACAACAATAAGGCAGAATGTCCTTCTCTTTCGTAAACATACCTTATATTTTCGATGTTTTCCGTCCTTATCGTTTTCTTGTGGACTGTCTGATCCGTCGGTGGTTTTTATAAAAGAGGAGTAAAAAGATGAGAAGCTGGAACCATCCATATCATCACTGTTGGCATTGCTATCCGTGTTTGGCTGCTAAAATATAAAATTATAATTTTTTATATATTAAAAAGACATAATTATTACTGAATTTCTAAACGATTCGACTTATTATTGGACAATGAGGGAAAGTAGCAGTTTATGCTATTACAACCACAACAAAATTAGGTGACTAATTTTCTCCCGTGTCTTCTGTGGACTGGACGTCATGTATTTAACCAAAAATGTTGACATTTTTTAGCTTATACAAAGACTTACCGATCTAAACCGTGTTCGATCTTCGAAATAACAGCCCTTGGCCGCATAAAATCCGGGTCAATTCTGGTAACGTAGAACCCGTTGTTGCAGACGAAGAGTTCGAGTTGCTGCGAGAAACAAGAGTGACCATTGCGGAGCTTTGTTCTGGATACTGTAGCAAGTTAAGCTCTTACTTGTTCAGAATATGCTCTGACATATGAAACATATGTCAGCGTGCAATGAGTCCCGGCATGACACAAGCCAAGACTTTGCATGCCCTGCTAACCCTATACAACTGACACCTTTCTTCCTTTGGTCCGACCCCGTCGAAACAGCACTTTTCCTGAGCTTACCGTTGGATGACGTCGATGACAACTTATCTAATCCTTACCATTTCAACGGGGATTAGGTACCCGTTCCAACAACAACGAAAACAAGAGTCTCAATCTCTTTATTACAGGTTACGACTAAGAACAGAATGTCCACGACTCCAAAAGTAGGTGGTTAATTTTTCCTAGCATCTTCTCTGCATTATACGACACGTATTAAACCAAAAAATCCCGACAGTCTTTATTCCTTTTTTATATGTGGTATAAAATTGAGAACAGCAGGTCCACAATCCCTAACAATCACATTGTTAAACGGCAATATTTCTGCAGGCGAACGGTTAAGTGACTATGTTTACGTAACACCCATAAGACCACCTCTCCGAATATCATACTTCGGACAGTGACCGAATATGTACCCTTTTTTTTTGTAATCCCGACAAAGATTTCTCGCTCCTTGTTGAAGAAAAATAAGAAAAATCGTTCGGCTTTGTCTACCATGTTCACCGAAAAAAGACCGCATATTTGCTTCAGGCAGACTCAGTTCAAAGTAACATAATATCAAGAGTGGCTTGGTAAAATCTACTGAGATTAAAAGACCACGTCATTTGATAACATCAACACTATTCACCTTCGACAACTCTCGTGAAAAACATAGTGCGAGCCAAAATAACAACAATTACTTTTTTCCAGATTACTCCCAAGATCAGTATTAGTATAGTAATGGGTTAAACATGGTTACCTAAAATTTTTCTGTGGGACTACAAACATTTCCCGGTTTTCTCTATTTTGACATAATAGCTTACCTCAAGGCTTGCCTTGAAATAGAATATGAACTAAAGATTTGGTTTAAGCAACTCATCTAAATGTCTACTTAAGCTAAATAATTAACTTACGCACCTTCAGATCATTTGGATTGAGTTGATCCGACACATAATCGCCAATAACCGATGGAATGGGAGAGTCAGCAATACCCTTTTTCGATGAATCCGAAGGCGCCTTCGTATAAAAGTAAATAATAATTTTCCCTACTGTACTTTTAAAACGTATAACCTTACCATATTTGAGCCGGGTTCGGCTTTCACCGAAGTCGCTTGCGATGACGGACGTTGCAATTGCGCAGGTGTGATCGAGTGGAAGGCGCCCTGAGTCTTCGTTGGCGTCGGCGCCAGCATACATGGTTGATTCTGATTGTGATAATAAAATTTAAGAATAAATTGCCAACCCTGAAATATATGTTGCATATGTACTAACCGTTTTGAATGCGCTCGCGCTGTTGCCCTGTTCGGACAAAGCCAAAGAGTTGGCCATATTTGAGAACGACATGGGTTGGTACATCATGGCTGTCGCCGGATGCGTGTAGAAGAGCGAGGGGTGTGGGTACATAACGCCAGTCATATATTGCAGCGGCAGAGCTTGTGCCGATGTGCTCGGCATGTCGGCCAAGTTGGGTTTGACTTGCGCCTGTGTTGCGGCAGCGGCAGCAGCTGCTGCGGTCGCCGGTATATAGTAGAATGTCGGGAAGATGCTGTGTTGCGGCGTGAACCCGCTTTGCGCCACCGTCTGCGATGTGTGCGAGGTGTTGATGCCAACCGAGAACGGTGGCCAAAGATTGACGTTGCGTGTGCAGGAAAGACCGGCTGCAGCATACGAACCGGCAAACGATGTTTCGCCCAGTGTCGTTTGTAGCGTGCCGTACGCTTTGCTAGTCGAATTGGTCGCCATATTGTGGTGATCCACGTAATCACGTTGCGCATCCATAACATTGGTATGCGAATGCTTCGGTTTGTTGGCATCTCCTTCCCATGAATGTGAACCGCCGCGCTTAAGACCATGCCCCGGCCCACTATACTCCATCACCTTTTCGGTTGCCTTCTTACTCTTCTCGCCGCAACGACCGCGTGCCTCGCGATGCTTCTTCAACATGAATTTCTCCATTTCGTCGTTGTGTTTATTTAATAGTGATTCGGTTAACGTGACTAGCTGTGCACTGCCCGATGACGTGCCAGTACCGGCATTGCTGGTGTTAGTAATGCTACTCATGTGTATGTGGCTGCCGGATGTAAAATTTCCCGAGGACCCACTGCCACCGCTGCCCTCGAAACACTGCACCGGACTGAGCGTATTCCGTGCATCAGCCGAAATACTGTAAGACTGTTCGTTCTTCATTGGGTCGACCTCGACGGGCGCGGTAACAGGCTTGCTGTTAAAAAAACGCTGCAAATTCTCATTATAATTGAGTTGATTGTAGCTGGGCGGCGTTTCCGTCGAACTTTTGCTATCGTAATAATCATGGTGTGGCGATATTTCGCCCAACATCACCGAATCTCGTTCGGATACTGTCAACTCGTTTTCATGTGGTAGCTCGAGCTTTAGATCTGTGCGCGTCACTTCGTCCATTAGAGTTTCCATGAATGAAGCTAACGCTTGACAACGTCGCGATACCTCTTGCTTTACAGTGTCCGAAGGTCGCGATATCGACTCCTCCAGTAGTTTGAGTATCTCGTCTTTTATGCGCATATTCCGACTACGTACTTCGTCGGAAAGCTTTGGCTTATTTGCAGGTGCCGAATCAAAAACATTACAGTGTTTCGGACCTATAATTCAAAGAAAACTTTTATTTTCAACGTTCGGCGCCTACTTTTCTTAAAACGTACCTTGAAACACTCTATGATGTCCTATAACGAATTCCAGTTTACGTGACCACGGATTGACAAAGCTTGTCCACTCTGTTTCCAACAGAATATAGCAGCCGTTCTGTATCAAAAAACGATACGGTTTGCTACAAAATGAAGCGCCCGCTGTTTGTCCTTTCTTCATAACTGTTTCATAGATCTCCTTCAATACCATTAGATCTTCTGGATGATAAAAGTCAAATATTGAACGTCCAATAAGATCTTGTGGTAAGTAGCCCAATGTGGAGACGGCGGCGCTGTCCACATGCGAGATTAAACCCGTCGCTGTGTGACGTATGGAGAATTTAGGGCTTTTGTGCGAGAGTATCTCATCTGGCACTGCAAGAGAATTTCCCAAAAAATACGCTGAAGCAAATGAGCCAACAAATATTAAGTTAAACATTTATACATACCTATATAAGAGCTCTTGATAGGCGTGGCGCATATGACTAGCAACATATTCGTACCGTTCGATACGAGATTGTTGTCGGGACGCGCCTCTTCGGGTGCTTCGCGGAATGTCAGTCCCAAACGGAAGGGTTCATAACTCACCGGACGTCCAATAACGCCATAGCCACCGGATTTTAAGCCACGATAACGACGTAACATCACACAGAAGGTGCTGCGTGCATCTTTCGGTGCGCTGTTGCGCGACTCTGCAATTGGTATGCCGGTTGTTATTTGACTGGCAAAAGTGGCGCGATCCTTGGGGTGTACGAAATCTATGAACGAACGCCCTAGCCACATATCGCGTGGAAAACCAAGCACATCGGTAATGCTGGGTGTTGTGAAGAGCACTATGCCATCATGCATCGATATTACACAGCAGAAGCTCTCCTATCGTAAGAAGGATTTAGGAAATATTAGTTTTAGAGTTGATTGTAGAAAGCGCTAACTAAACAGGGGTTCAAAGTGAGTTTTAGTGGTGTATTTTTTCTTGCACTAATTTCACAAGCTCTAGCAGAATGCTGAGGTACTCTGACGAGTGAAATCCTTAAACATTTTAGAAGTTTGTACAGTCTACTATTACAGGTACAAATTTAGAATGTGTCCTACAAGTATAATGGGGTCCTTTGCAGTGTATTCAAATATCATTCATCAGATGTTCTTAAGTTACTTCAAGTAAAATACATATCTAAATCGCTCCGACTTGATCCACATAATTATTTAACGATTCCACATGACAGGTTTTTGAAAAATCTGTCTGTCTGTCCGTTTGTATATGAGATATCGATCTGCAATTTTTATAAAGTTCTTTTCTCCCTAAGAAACTGCTCATTTGGCGGACCCGTCGATATCGAACCATTATGGGATACAGCTGTCATACAACCTGATCGATGAAACTCAATTCCTTGTATGGAATACTTTTTTATTTGACCAGATATCTTCATGAAGTTGGCATGGATTATTTTCCAAGGTAACAATATAATCTTCGAACAAATTTTTTAGAGCGGACTTTTATAACACATACAAGGTGTGTTCCAAAGTAAACAGGAACATTTTTCATCTATATGCCGACTGATGCGTTAGAATCTGCTATCTTTATCGATTGTCCAGTGAGAATTTCATGACATTTCATTGATTGGAAGTGAAGTTATTTCGTTTTAAGTGTCAGCATATTTGTGTTATCGGTGCGAAAATGAGCTTCGAACAAAGAGCCAACATTAAATTTTGTTTTAAAATTGGTAAAACTTTTACCGAAACATTTCAATTGATGAAACAAGTTTATGGCGATGATTGCCGATCCCGTAGCAGAGTGCACGAGTGGTTTCAACGTTTTCAAAGTGGTCCTGAGGACATAAATGACGATCAACATGTGGGCCAATCAAAATCCGTGATCACCGGGAATTTCATCGAAACTGTGCGTGAATTCATCAAAAATCAGCCGAAATCATCATTGAAATTCGTGGAAATGGAATTGAATATCTCCAAAACATCGATTTATCGCATTTTGACCGAACATTTGGGCTTACGAAAGGAAAAATCACGATTTAGCCATTAACCACTCCCCGTATTCACCTGATATGGCACCGTGCGACTTCTTCCTTTTCGGAAAAATGCATTTTCCCATGAAAGAAAAGCGTTATGCAGACGTAGACTATTCACAAGGCTTGCACCGGCATTCTGGCGGCCATACCGGCCAACGAGCTAAAACTCTCGGTCGTCATGCTTTTGGACCAGGCAAAAAGCTGTATTGAAGCAGAAGGAGACTAATTTGAATAAAATAAATTGATTTTGCCGAAAAAACCATTTGTTAAGTTTTTTTTTTAAGTCCTGTTTACTTTGGAACGAACCTTGTAGCTTTTATATAAACTGATCGGTATGGTAAAATTTCCAAACAAATTGTTTAGGTGCTATCATAAAGCTGCCATTTCAACTGACCGATCAAAATCAAGATAAAGATCTTTTTTATTTCCTTAAAGTTTTTCTTGTTTTAATTCATCGTTTCCATCAAAATTATTTAATTTATGGACTCACTTAAGTATAATTCTAAATTCTTACCTCCTTAAGTTTTTCCGCCTTGCCAGAGCTTTCCAATTTCCCTGGTGCCGATTCGCAGGTTCTCTCCGATTTTCCACCTTGCTGTGTGGTAGCTGAAAATAAAAAAGAAAATTGAAATCAGAATTAGATAATTTTATATTCAAGAAAACTAGTCTTATAGAATAAGTTAGTAAACTGGATTAATTATTTTGAATAATATATTCGCATTACTAAGGATTCTTTAAGAAGCTGATTCTTCGAAGACTTACAATAATCACTTATTTTGCTATTTACTATATGGTAGGGCGTATTCTGTTAATCCATGCCACTTAAGGCATTGTTGTACTTCTGGGTTCACCTATATATATATTTTCTCGTAGTTCCTAGGTGGAACATAGGGCTCGTTCATCTAGGGTTATCAATTATATTGATTTCTAATCTGTTATGTCTTAAGAGTGTAGCCCCAGGCGATATTTTATGAAAACTTTCCTGGTTATATCTTTGTTTCCATAACTACTTTCTAATACTTGTACATCGGATTATCCATATGTATATAAGTCTCGGCTATAGAAGAAGAAATAAGTCTGGGAAATCTTTACTAAAAACTCCTCGACAGAATTTCTTGTGTGATTAACATCTTTAAGACTCCTTTGAAATACTTTATTAATAGACAACATTTTTCCTGTCACAACTAAGACATCGTCCAGTCGGCTTTTCAACTCGCTAAGTTGTAATTGAGTATGATTAAATAGCCCGCTAATTCGGTATTTGATGAGGCACAACTATTTCGTGAACATAACATAATCTATAAACTTGAAATACACGAGAGAGTTACAGAGAACTTATAATATAGAGAAGGTCCAACTACGGACAAGCGTGTAAACTGTCAAGAGCCATGAGTTTTCTATTAGTGGATTTCACCACTTTTGGCTCGGCAGGAGATAATATACGTTCTCTGAGTGCAATTACTATATGTCAAATGTTTCGACATCTTTCGACTATAAAAGCGATATATTGCCTACAATTGGGCGTATTGATAAATAACTTATCGAAGACACATACCAAAAACTTTAATTCATATTTATGTTATGTATAATATAACAATTTACAATATTCGTCATAGACCTACTAATGTTATATATCTTTAATACCTTAAACACAGAACTGTCACAAAAATGTACTAAGTTTGTTATACACCCAAACATAAATACGAGATCATAATTATTCTAGGGAACTCACTAGATAACGGTGATGGTGTGGGAAATTGCAATGATATCTCCGATTTAGTTTGTTCGGTTGTCTCCTTTTCCAGCAATAATGACGTCTCTTTATTCTCCTTCTGGCGACTGCATTGCGCTACAATTAATAAGCATATTTTTTAATGAATTGCATGCTCTTGTTACTTATATAATAATTTGGTTATTGCGTACGAGATACGAAAGTATCAATTTACCGATTGCCTTGTCACAGCCCAAAGCGATTTGCTCTTCATTTTGTGGCTCACTGGTGTTCGGGACATCGTCCTGATTTTCCAGAATATTCGTTTGTGCTGAACACTTCAACTTCTTCTTCTTGCGTGTCTTATCTTTGACGCGTTTAATGTGCATGTCGCTGCTGCGTTTAGGCCAAACAAATTAATAACGGGCCAAAAGAAACAAAAACAAAAACAGAAGTTTAATTTAATGTATTAAATAACAGTTAGAATTGAATTGACGTCATAATGTATAATGTAGAAGGATTCAGGTCATGCCATGGATTTGGTTACATACCTGCTCGCCTGCGTTGATGGTTTGCCGCCATAGCCGCTGCTGCCCGATGAGTGACTACCGCTTAGACGTGATTTCGAACTGCCGCTGGAAATGAAAGTCAATAATACCAATATTAAATTATTACGCTTTTTGTTGTTGTTAAATATCTGCTTGGTAACAGAATTTTATAATGTAAATCAATCTTACAAGTTATAACTTATATCGGTTGAAAAAGAGGCTCGGCCATACAGAAAGATTTATGGTACATTTTACTGCCGCGAAACTTTTATATCGAGGCATATTTTAAGATCTCGGAAACGCCATTACTTTCAGCCAATAATATACATAGAATATAGGATATACAAGATACAAGACTTCCCATGAAAGGAAAGGTCTCTCTGCTCTCTAATGGTTCACAGCCAGAGTTTTTGAGCTATATACATATATATTTCATATATTTTTGTGAGAGTTATGACGCGTTCTTAATAATTTTAGTTATCTGGCATCATCTGCTCCAAGAATTCCTAGCATTTTCATACTTCAGTTTTCTTGACTTCACGGAATGATTAGATATATTTTGGTCTTAACCTAACCTAACACAAAGCTCATTTTTCGGTTCCAAAAACGGAAACAATTACAGGGAGCTAAATCTGGCGAATATGGTGGCTCGGCGATGACTCTAGTTTAGTGTTTGCTCAAAAAGTCAGCCTCAATCAAGCTAGAATGTGACGGCGCATTCATGGTTTTTGGTATGAATTTAGCATTGTGTTGAATTTATCCATAAAATATGTTGAGATCGTGAGTCGTAGATAATTTCGTCCATCTTGGAACCAGCATTAACACCAACAACAACTTCAGCCTCGAAATCCAACGCAGAATAACTCTTGCCACCAAATGCTACTTCGGACTGAGTAGGCAATTGAGAAGTAGAGTCCTCTCTCGACGAAAAAAAACCAAACTCTATAAGTCACTCATTATTGCCGTCCTGCTATTTGGTGCAGAGGCATGGACGATGACGACATCTGATAAGTCGACGTTACGAGTTTTCGAAAGAAATGTTCTGCTAAGATTTAATGGTCGTTTGCGCATTGGAAACGGCGAATACCGCAGTCGATGGAACGATGAGCTGTACGAAATTAACGATAACATTGACATAGTTCAGCTAATTAAGAGGCAGCGACTACGTCGGCTAGGTAATGTCGTGAGAATGGATGAAAACACTGCAGCACTGAGAGTATTTGACGCAGTACCCGCCGGAGGAAGCAGAAGAAGAGGAAGACCTTCATTACGTTGGAAAGAAAAGGTGGGGAAAGACCTAGCTACACTTAGAATCTACAATTGGCGACACACAGCGAAAAAGGAAGAAGGACTGGCTCGCTTTGTAAACTAGACAATAGCCGTGGTGTCTACGCAAATAAAGACGACGATTACTAAAACTGCATTTGTTGCCTTAAAAGAAAGACTTTGAGTCCTAAATATTTCTAATAAGATCATAGTCACAATCTCTCTGGATAATACTAAAAACTTTGTGTACTTTCTGAAAAGTCCAAAAAAGCTTTTCAGAAATTATGGAGCTTTCTCTTCAAACTATTAAAGAATGAGTTTTCTCTCTGTAAATAATATACCAAAACTATTTTTAAGCATTTTATGACTTTTCTTCTGAGATAAAGTAAATCCTGATCATAAAATTAGCAACAACGTTGAGTATATATACGTATATACATACAATACATAGTGATGCACTTTAAACCGAGTATGTGCCCATGCCGGTGTTCAACCACTCGTGTTCGCTATTTTGAAATCTCTCTCACCTATTTGCATTGTGAAGCAGAAAACCACTCAATTGCGCTAACCGAGCGCGAGTCACAATATGTATGAGCACTCATTGAATGCAAACAGTCAGTAGCGGTCACGTTTATTGGTACATGTTTCTGGTTTTATTTAAAACTAACGACTTGCTTTTAGTTAGAACATTCATTGTTTTTATAGTTGGATTCGCCGTAAACTAATGCGGTGGAAAACACTTGCAACACTCATTTATTGTTGTTTTGTGCACTTTGTCGTAGGTTTTGCATTGGCTTACGGATTTGTGGTTATACAATAATATTTATGGAACAAAATGTGCTCCGGTCGTTAGTCATAGCTAATTACAAAACAACAAACGTTTTAAGTAGTGCAAATAAATGTGATATTGCTTGCAATTGTACTGGTTCTATTCTCAGAGAAACATGCATTGTGAGAGAGTTGGGTGATAACAAATACTAGGGTATTTGAAAAAAATTAAAATGTTATGACATGCCATGCTCTGAAAACAATAGTATCCCCCTGGTCTCAAAAGAAGAGAGTATGTGGATGTCAGATAACAGAGTTATCTATCTTTATTTTCATCTTTATTTGCAGCATTAAATGCTTTATGCCAGTTGTTTGTTCGATATACCACTCATCAATAGTTGTCGAATCGAAAACAGTTCAAACTTTAAAAGATTTCGAAGAAAGTGTGAAGATCTGCATTGCGTTTCCATATTCGGGATGACACAGTAAATAAAGTAGTACCAGATACTATACTATACTGTACCCATGATTTGAAATGAACTGTGAATCACCATTGGCGTTAACTGAAAAAATCGAGCCAAACGCAAATGTTCTGAGTTCTGATGCTACACCTAAATCTCATCATCATGTGATGCCTCAAAGAAGGAATGATAATGATAATTACCTTGAATGTGATCTACAAACGACAAAAGCATTCAGCAAATATGATTTAAAAGATCCTTTTATAGTTTATAGACTAACAAAGACTACTAGAACCTGGGGTTTAACAAGTTTTGAGCCATCGCCTGGCATATAGTTTTGCCGGTCTGCTACTACCATGCTTAGGATGCGTTGCGAGTGGGTAACGCTATATGTCATTTGAAAGATAAGATTTTGTACTGAAAAATTTCTTCAACTATTTTCTGATAACTTAACTCAGTATTTTTAAGCACGCGTCATTGATGGAGACCACTAAAGTTAAATTACGCCATATTTTGCAGTTTTTTTTTCTATGAAGGGGACAACGAAGGCTAACCAGCTTAAATGTGAATAGTGTTTATGGTCCTGGTACTGTAACTGTCATCCACACGCAATTTTAGTCGATTCGGTTGCGGTAATTTTCATGTCAAAGATGCACCACGCTCTGGAAGGCCAATCGTTAATCAGGCTACACGATCGATCTACTATTATGAGCAAACAATAGTAAGACCTTGTAATTTAAAAATTCTTAATTTATTTTTCAAAATCTATGTCGTCCCCCTCAAAGTAATCCCCTTGGTATCCAATAAACTTGTGCCAACATTTTTTCCAATCCTCGAAACAGTTGTTAGAGTCAATTTTCGGAATAGCCTTCAATGCTCGTAGCTATCCACGTTTAATACATTCAAATGGTTCAAAACAAATTCCCTGAAGCGGTCGTTTGAGTTTGCTGAATTGCCAGAAGTCACACGGAGCTAAATCAGCAAACACCGGTGGTTGCGGCACGATATTGGTTGAAAATTTGGCGAAAAACTTACGAAGGATCAATGTGACGGTGCATTATTGTGGTGCAAAAACCATGAGTTATCGGTCCATAATTCCGACCTCTTTTTACGAATTGCTTCGCGCAAATGACGCATAATACTCAAATAATAATCATTATTGACATTTTGGCCAGTCGGAAGAAATTCGGAGTGCCCACCACCCACCAACCTCGATAATCGAAGAAAACTGTTAATATAACCTTGATTATACGTGGTTTTTTCGGCTTCGGCTGACCTTTGCCACGATATTCGGCCGATTGATCGTCTGTGTCCGGGTCGTAAGCAAAAATCCAAGACTCATCGCCAGTAATAATACCTTTCATGAAATCCTGGTAGTCGAAAAGCATTGTTTCACAGACGTTAACGCGACGCTGTTTTCCGAAAAAATTGAGTGATTTTGGATTAAATTTTGCTTTTACTTTTCTTATGCCCAAATGATCTTTCAAAATGGTGTTTACTAATCCTTCCGATATTCCAACGATGCCAGTAAGATCTCTGACTGCACAGTTTTCATTGACAGTCAGGAAATTCACATCGATAGTGTCTCGGTAGCAGGTGCGGAGCTTATACTTCCCCTATTCCATAGTTTGGACCTTGCACGAAGTGTTTACACTCTGTTTCTGTCTGTTCTATAACAAATGATTTTATTGGTGAAAAATTCGCCTCAAGAGAAGCTTGTGAAAATCGACCGTTCTATTTTTTTCGTCAATAGGCACGAGATTTTTATGAAATTACCTTGAAAATTGTGCTTTCTACTAAATCCTACGAGTATATTACTTTAATGACTACATGAATTTTTGCTTTTTGTTTGCAAAAATATCCACCGAGGTTTGCCATTGCCGAAAAGAATAGTTTGTATAATTTTGATCTTATCATGATCCTAAGGATTTTTGCTTACTCTACTTTTTCTTAATAATATAAACATTTTTTTCTACGGGTTACAAAAATTCATTCTTTATTACCTTAATTCTCTAGAATAGTGTCCTAAATTCTTAAGTTGATCCGAGTAATAGTTTCGGATATACAGTTTAAAGAACTTGTGCGCTCGAGGCTAGCTGGATAAGTGGACCGTCTTTAAACGCGTTTTTCTCGAAACTGTGTTTTTGAAGTCGGTTGGCATGAATTCTCGAGAACTACGCAACCGATTTTCATGAAGTTTTGCACAGGTCTTTGGGATACAATTCTTAAAGACTTGAACGAAGGATTTTTTTCGATTACAACTTTTTAAAAGAAATGTCACCAAATTTTCACTGAAGTTTTGTTAAAAAAGGCTCTTTTTTAGTCGAGGAAACCCATGTAACCCCTTAATAGTTTCAAGCCTTAGAAATTATTCTAAAAACAAAGTACAAAATAATATTTTTTTCGTTCAATCTTACCTGCGTTGCGACTGCGAGTTGCTGCAGCTGTTGGAATAAGCGGAGTCCGACACCTTTGTGTTGTGTGTAGATTCCGTTGATTCGCCCTCCATTTTTAATCCGGTGTTTTTAACCCGTTCTTATACTTATTTCAAAATTGTTTTTGTATAAAAAGTATTTTTACGAAAATTCACTACACTTTCTTTGGCATAAAAACTATGCCTTAGTACTTTTTAAAATAATATTTGTACTAAAATATATTTTGTTCCATAAACTATCTTATTGAAACTACAAAAATAAAAAATTTAATTATTTAATCAATATTTTTGGGTGAAACATACACTTTATAACTTTTTGGAGTTTTATTAAAATAATTTTTCAGTATTTTTTAGTTTGTGATATTATTAAAAATGCATAAAAAATAGTTTCAGCTGCTTTTAATATTTTTTTAAATTATTTTCATTCCGTTTTGGTTTCATTTATATTTTTCTCTTCAAAATTTTAATCATTTTTTACAGTTATTAAATATTTTTATCAATTATTCACCACATTTTTTTATGAAATATTATTAATATCAAAAATATTTATCACTTGTTGTGAGATCGAAATTGTTTCGCGCCGTTATCCTCTTAATCCTTACAATGCTGTGCGACGTTATTCCTACGACTGAGCCTCCAAAGTCGCTACAATTTGTTTTATTCGCAAATGTGTTATCGCACAATCACGTTTCACCGCCATCGCCAACATCAATGCCAATCGGCACCACACCAACGGCACCTTTCTTCGTGGTATGTGCCGCGTGTGATGTGGCCGGCACCAAACGCTCGAGCGTCAGCAGTGCAGCAGGGGGCCTCAAAGCAGGCAGCTCATCACACATGTCTGCACGTTCTTCGGTCGCGTTGGTTTAGCTTTTGCACATGAACTTTCTCTCGTTGGCGCTCTCTCAACGCCGGACGGCGTGTCCAGCAATGCGCGCTGCCAACACCAACGCCGACATACACGCGCACGAAGGTGTATACTCGTGTTCGGCAACGGTTTCGAAGTGAGGTTAGGGTTGCTGCTGTTCAAACTATTTATAGATCAATCGGCAAGCGTAGGGCATTGAAAGTCTTGCTTTTACCTTCGTGCGAGCATTGATAATATTTATAACCAGCATGTCTATGCTTAAAGTTTGCCAGCTTCTCGCATAGGGATACACATTGAATTGTGGGCCGCCTGAATACATACATACATACATACTTACATACAAATGTGGATGCCTGTATATGGCTGTTTAAAAGTAAACATGTGGGTGCACGCTTTAGGGGGTGTGTTCGGTTTATTTCAGTTTGCCTGTATGGTTTCAGGCAGGTTGTTAGATTGTATAAGTAATTGAGAGTGCTTCTCGCAAAGCAAAACTTTGTTGCTCGACTTACTTTTGCGGCTTTTACTATTTCCTATTCTGGCAACATGCAGTATACTTTTGAAAGGAAAACTTTGTATTGTCTATTTTCCGAGCTATTCAATAACAGTAAATGTTTCTCATTGCAAGCTTGGTTAGCTTGCTAAACTTAAAGTTGAAGGGCAGAATATATTCGAATTGTTATTGCTTCAAAATAGATTTCACTTTACATATTTAAAAATCTATTTAGTGGAAAAAAGATTTAAAACGGAAGAGAGACTTCAGATCAAAATCTATTTAAGTGAAAAAACGATTTAAAAGGGAAGAGAGACCGCCGGTATTCATTAGATATTTGATCTCACCATTCTACTTTTCGATATGTATCTAGAAATTACTGGGTCCAAGAGGACTTGTTCTAAAAGATATGTGCATGGGTCTTAGATTGAGATCGAAATTGGAAAGTTGACTACCGCACAAAATTCTCCAAGCTTTTCTCGATTACCTGCACCCGATATTTGTAAGGAGGGTCTCTCATCCGAGGCTGTTTTGTCCTTTTCATTGGGGGGAAGTGCTTTTTACGTGGCGGGTCCCAAGCGCACAATCCTAGGGAGGGATGATCCGCCTTCTCACTTTAGCCCGCCTTTAAACGGATGTTTTTTCGTTACCGAAAGGATACTTGGTCTAAGACTGGAAGTCGTGAGCTGCTTGAGCCATGTGTGAAAGAATCGTTTCTGGCCATTCCCGAGTGAATGGTGGCTCCTTCTTCCGCCTTCAGACCAAGTGCGACCTCTTCAATTTACTCCTGTAGAAAATAATTCGGACTGCAGATCTGAATAAGGAAGGTGTAATCTCCTAAAAAAGCGTATAACTGATGAAGCAAATGGGTCTGGAAGTGAATGAGGGCAAGACGAAATATCTCCTGTCATCAAACAACTGTCATTGTCACTGTTGATTCATTGTAAAGTCCTCTCTCGACGAACAAAGACTAAATTCTACAAGTCACTCAACACCCCCGTCCTCCCATATGGTGCAGAGACATGGACGATGGCAACCTCTGATTACGAGTTTTTGAGAGAAAGGTTCTGTAGAAGATCTATGATCATTTGCGCATTGGCAACGACGAATACCGCCGTTAATGGAACGATGAGCTGTACGAGATCTACGACGACATTGACATAGTTCAGCGAATTAAGAGACAGCGGCTACGCTGGCTAGGTCGTCCGAATGGATCCGGCTCTGAGAGTATTCGACGCAGTACCCGCGAGGGACGCAGAGGAAGAGGAAGACCTCTACTCCGTTTGAAAGACCAGGTGGAGAAGGACTTGGCTGCACTTGGAATCTCCAATTAGCGCCAAACAGCGGAAGGGAGGAAAGGCCACAATCGCGTAAGCGGTGTCTACATAAAAAAAAGAAGAAGAAGAAGAAGATGCTTTAACCTAGTGTAATCAGCTCCTAAACCTTTAAAAAAGTTTTTATCGAAAAGCTGTTTTCAGAGAGAAAACTTCTCCGAAACGGCTGAACTGATTGACTTGAAACCTTCATATGACCCTCATCGATTTATTTGTCCGGGAATGATTGAAGGTATACAATTTTGGATGGAAATTTCGATTTTGCAAGCAACTGTTAATAATTAATGTTACACAAAAATCGCTATTTTTGGGAGAAAAACTTAGCTCTTATTCAACTTAGAACCTTGCCACTCCTGGATTGGCCTTGCGATCCGCTACTATTCTCCTGCATATCCAACCCATCTGACCTCACAAGTGATGAACATGATTCACGCATATCTTTTCAAAAGCTTAATTTTGACGTTTCTTGCAAATACAGTTGACTTTGAAAACATATTCCACACATTTTTAAGTCGGCTGCTCAGCACGTTGGGTCACTTGTGGCGCTCGGTGATCGCATTTTGAGCACATATGTACATATATACTATAAATTTATCTGCATATGCAGTCGAAATGTGTACGACGCCATTCTTATTGAGAATTTCGCAGAATTGCAAAAGACCATCACGTTGGCACAAAAGTGTCTACACCTTTCATTGCATCATGAAATACTACTCGCATGTACTATAAACCTAAAAAATGCGGCATTTCATTCTAATAGGAAAAAAAGCCAATGCACTTGCTGCCTCAGTCAACAAAGCGTGCGCGCCTAAAGCATGCATGTTGACACTCGCACCCATTCAGGGATGATTCAAGTTTTCAGGTACGTCGAAAT
Organism: Bactrocera tryoni; assembly: GCF_016617805.1. NCBI lineage: Eukaryota > Metazoa > Arthropoda > Insecta > Diptera > Tephritidae > Bactrocera > Bactrocera tryoni. Next base: position 19,674,988 of record NC_052502.1, read on the forward strand.
GCCGAAGAAACGTACGTGTGCACGTGCAACCGCATACGCCACGGTGGCAACGCGCCGCTCACATATGCATGTGCTGTGGATGGGTATATTGGCATCCGTTGCTGAACACACAGCAAATGCAATGTGCAAGTGAGCAGCGGCGTTTGAGTGGAATACGTCAGCAATCGCTTGTGGAGTAAGTAATAGTAATCAGTTAAGCGTAAACAACAAAAACTGTTGTGAAATATATTTTGGTAGAAAGATTCCGTTTTCAAAAGTCGGATGCTATATTAAAACAGCTACGGAAAAGGATAAGAGTTGTCACGTTTTCGGTATTTACTCACGCTTTTGGTTCTTTTTTATGGATATTTTAGGCAATTTTGTTTTGTTGTACCACAAATAAAAAAAATCCTAAAAATGCGGTGTCGCTTCCGAATGGATGTAAGTTCGGAGGTTTTCTTAAGAAATTTAAGGATAATTATATAAATGGGATTATAGGAAAGTATATGTAGGTATAGTTTTATACATACAGGGTGGCGCACGAATCGTGTTATTTTTTTATTATTTGGCAGGTTATTTTTTAGATTTTATAAAAATGAATGCTTGGAGTGCTGTAAAAAGGGCTTGGATAGTGTAGCGGTACCATATTTTTCAGTCCGCAATTTCCGCCTTAAGGGAGTTCAGTCGGAATTTTGCCGGTACTCTTCCGAGTAGATGGACCATTATGATGTTGGTAAGCATCCTTGCGGAATCTGGAAGTATTGCAAGAAGACCATTCCATCGAGACCCGTAAGTTTGTGTTCAAAAAACAATCGCGGTTGTTGTATCGTCAGGAGTTTTAACCTATCAGCGCAATCTGGAGTTAGCAGACGGTCATTACAACAGATAATTCATGATGAATTAAACCTGTTTCGGTACTGAGTCCATATAACAGGCCGGTTAAACCCTCTAGATTTGCGCATTCGCATGGAATTTTGCAAAAAAAAAAATGATTGAAATGGCCGAAAAAGACAATAACTCGACAAATTGCCTGTTTGTGCCTGGAGAAACCCATTTTGATCTAAACGGAAGTCAAATTACCGTATATAGAGTCAATTAAATCCAGAAATAATCCACCAGACGGAACTTCACCAAGAACGAGTCCTTGTGTAATGTGTAATTTCATCAAGGTGTATTGTCGGGCCATACTTCTTTGAAAAAAAATAGTGTAACAGGAACTGTCAATGGGCAACGTTATTTAAGGATGTTGAATCAGTTTTTTTACCCTGAAATGCGCCGAAGACTTATTCCCCTCAATAACGTTTGGTTCCAGCCAGAGAAGTTAATATTTACCTTCAAGATGGTGTGAAAGGGATGTCTGGAAGACGGGCTAAAAACTGGACGATGGGCGTGGCACCGCTCACTTTTTGGTGAAATCACGTATTTCGGGAACCGAAATCATTCTTCATATATTCCTATGTAACAGTGCGAAAATGCGCGAAATCGGACTAAAACCACGCCTACTTCCCATATTCACTTTCCAGTAGACAAACGGGATAAAAATTTGCACTAATAATTATTTTAAAATATGCCACCTTGTGACCAAAAATTTCCCAAGTCCAACCAACACTGTTCAAGCCCCCAAATATCGGTAATGTGGACTCCAGTATCTATAGTTGACTTTTGACCGAAAATATCGGTCAATGTATGGGATATTTAATTGATATTTAGAGAGAATCCTTTCCTGACAATAGTTACTCTGTGTATCAAAAATCGTTTGAATCGGGCCAATACTTCCCTGAGTCCTCATATACCTAAAATAAAGATTTTCGTACTTCCGAGCGAAATTTGAGCGAAAACTTGACCCAGCCACCGTATAACTAATGTCAGAATTTTCGAACATCCGGCTGACTACTCCATATGATTGGTGATGGTCTTTGAGGTAGCATAGTGAAACTCAGGGAACATTAATAAAATCGAATCGATACTACTCCAACTTCCTTATAATACATTTATATAATGATTTTCGTTCTTCTAACAAATCTTATGCCAAACATGTCGATCAGTATATGAGCATATATAGTATATGTATGTATCTATATCTATATGTGACCTGGTCTATGAAAAGGGGGCTAACGTGCGAAAACTAGTTTTCTGGGAAAAGCTGTTAAAAATAATCGTCAGTTTCTCGTTATCTCATTAATTGTTCTCCTTTTTTTGACACCTAAGCCCCGTTTTCGTAGACCAGGTCACATATATAGATTTATATATATCTATATAAAATTTCTTGAATTCCGATCCAGCTTAAAATATTTCCCTGGCTTTGGTTAATGAAAGTTGCAGGATGCAAGAGTATAAAATGTTCGGTTGCACTCGAACTTATCCTTACTTGTTTTTATGTATATTTCTACAAGTATATTTAATTGTGAGTTATTTCAGGCTTAGAAATAAATCTCATGTTAAAGGTTATCAAAAGGTCTAAATCCGGGCTCGGGTTAACTTGATCATTTAGGACAATATTCTGAAGATGTTAGAGAATTAAAAAAATACAATTAAAAACAATTTATTTTAAGCCGTGAAACCGATGTAACACCTTGAGATACCCAACCTATGCATGTTATAAAGAATAAAATGAGAATAGGAGAGAAATTAGTAGATGCAATAACACAACTTATGAAAAAGTAAAGGGAGAGAGAAGGAAAAACAGCAGATCGAAGAGCAAAATGATATATTTCAAAGTTCTTGTGGATTTTGAAACTAAAAGAAAAGTAGTAAGTTTGGGTTTGCACTATTATGATTTTCAGGTTAAGGGAATGCGATAAATAGCATGACATCTGAACTGTGGAAATTTTTTAAAATATTTTTTTTTTAGGTTATGTGACGGAAATAGGTTTGGATTATCTGTTGATATTAAACAGTTAATATTCGTATGTGCAATTATCCGGATGTCCGAGTTTAGATATAATATTAGGTTGTCAAAAAAGTCTTGCGGTATTTTCGCTAGTTGGCGTTGAAAGCGCGTAGTTCTAGTTTTATTCGTCGCATCGGGTCATGCTATTCCTTTTTGGAAAGCTCATTTCACGCGCTAACACGAGTTTGATTGATTGTCGTTTTTTTTAAGTCGTTCGTGAGTTATAGCGTCGCAAACATGGAGCAAAATAAAGAGAAAATACGGCATATTTTACAGTACTACTACGATAAAGGCAAAAATGCATCTCAAGCCGCCAATAAAATTTGTGCAGTTTATGGACCCGATACAGTTTTCATTTCCACCGCACAACGATGGTTTCAACGTTTTCGTTCTGGTGTAGAGGTGGTCAAAGATGCGCCACGCTCCGGAAGGCCCGTCGTCGAAAATTGCGATAAATCGCTGAATTGGTCGAAAGAGACCGGCATAGTAGCAGCCGTAGCATTGGTCAAGAGCTGGGCATGAGTCATCAAAAATTCATTTCAATTTCAATAAAAAAAAAAAATTCAATAAAAATACCGCAAGACTTTTTTTTGGATAAGCGCCATCGCTGACTTTTCTAAAGTTCTAACTGTCAATCCGCATTTATCGTGTTATCTAAGTAGAGGTACTTTTTTCAATAGCCATTTTTTGACAGATCACTTGTGAGTGGTGTCAAACTGTCATATTATTTTTGTTCAGTATTTTTTGTCATTTTACCGTGGAAAGACTTAGAAAGACTAACAACGTTTACAAATCATTCAACTTTATCACGAAAAAAAAAAAATATTCTTTCGTCGAATGATAATCAACGTTCCCCATAAAATTTGAAGTTTCTGTGTTTTTACTTCAAAAAAAAGTAGGAAACCTCGAAATGGATCACCCTTTATAAGTGTACAAAGTGCCCTTCCTGGAGCACATAGTACATACACATTAACAAAAGCTACTGTGCTGCTCTGCAGATATAACTATTTCGGCATATTTACATTCCATATTTTTTTTTACTTTAATTTAACCTTATATTCATACAATTTTACACCATTTTCTACAAGCAAAAGTGAGTTTGGGAAAGATTTAGCTTGCCACCTCTCCCCCACGACCAACATACTTACTGAATGGACGGTCTCTAATACCTTAAACACGTTTCGTTTCAAACCATTTCCTGTTACAGGTTTAGAGCAATGAGATTCAAGGTTGTAATTACTTTAATTTATATATTTTTGGTTGTGGCAACACTGTTTTACTCGAATTTCGTTCTACTGTTAAAGTGCATGAATGGCAAATGTAGGCGAAAGCTCGTTGCAAATGTTATTTATACATACATACATATATATAAAAGTATGTATGTATATGTATAAAATAATATTTACACTCATTAAACACATTTGTTTTAAATTGTTTTTATTGCATTACATTTTATGCAATTTTTCTCGCGAGTTTTTGTTGGCACGAACATGCTCTCTGGCAAATCATATTTCACATATCAAATTTCTTTTGTATTTTATATAATATAACACTAAGCAAAAAAAAATTACTTTTTTGCACTTAAATGCGTACTATATAAATAGTGTCTCAAGGGAGGGTTTTTTTAAGGCGTTTTAGAATATTTACATGCATATTTACGGTACTATAAAGATGTGGTGAACATTTTATCATTTTTGTGTATTATATATTTTATATAAATTTTTTTGTATACTTTTTTTAAAATAATTTTTATTTATTTTTAATTTTTTTTAATTTTTTTTAAATTTCTTTAAAATTTTATTAATATTCTATAATTTTATTTTTTCTTTTTAAAGTTTTTTTTAGTATTTTGAGTTTTAAACTTCATTAAAACAACTGCAGAAAATTTTAATTTATATTTTATTTCAGTTTTTTTTGTATACTATTATTAAATACATTTTTAAAGTTTTTGTTATTATTTTTGATATTATTTTTAATATTTCTTTTGATATTAATTTTTTTTTAATATTTTATTCATTTCATTATTATATAATATTATTTTCATTTAATTTCTTTATTATATATTTTAATGTTTTTTAAATATTTTGTGTTTTAAATTTCCAATTCGAAATTAATGTCATTAAAACCACGCTAAAAAAACGCTTGTTGTTGCATTATATAAATTGTTTTGTCGTTGTGCACTTAGAACACACACCTATATGTATATACATACATTTTATTTTTTACTTTTCTCTCACATACATATGTAGATACTCGTATTTATTTGACTACACTTTGTAGCAATCACTAACTGCTAGCGCTTTACTCTTGTAAACAACACTTTAATTTTTTGTTTTTGTTATTTTAATTTTCAATTTCTCATATTTTTCACACCAAGCGAAAAGCAGCAAAAACTAAAAAGTTCTGTGAGAATGCGTTCAATGACATTTAAGTATCGCTCAGTTGTTCATTCTCATTTTGCTGTTAAAATATTTTTATTTTATTGTTTTTAGAAATTTGTTAGCGGTAAACCGTTTTGAAACGCGCCAACAACTTATCCGTAGTGAATTCATAAAAGCACTGAATTGTCTGAAAATGTTTTCATAAAATTTTACTCAAATTGCCGCTCGTTGCGTTGGACAGTGGCAAACAACTGTTGAATGAGCGCTCGTTGAGTGAAAAGTGGCGAGTACACACCTCCATACACGATTGCACTCAACACAAATTGCGAAAATGTGTTTATTCTGATGCGCATGAGTTTTGCAATGCTTCTGTCGCGATTATTAGTAATTTATACTGTTTACCTTTTATTTTACCAGGTGGTGAGTAAAGGGGTGGTAGCTACGAGGGTTGCAATCAATATAATTTGCAGTTTTGAGTTGTTAAAGTTTAGAGGTATTATTCCGCAAAACTGAGAGCATCGTTGTCAAACATGATGTTGTTCCAGAGACCCAACTAAGTGGCCTAGGTCAAGAGACTGACGTTAGCGTGTGGGGTCTGTCTATTGCTCTTGCTCAGAGATCACGTTTTAAATTACTTTTCTAAGTGGTGGAAGGGGTGAGTGTGTCTCGAATCAAATTTCACACTTTTCTAACTAGCCTAGCAACTCTTAACCGGATACAATGTGAAAATTCTGGCGTTAGCTATTATTTTTTACAACTTAAGATGATCTACATACTATCTTCAAAAATTACGCTAGCTTATCCTACTTTGATCCTTTCTTTGTAGTCCCACACTTTGTCTAACCTCTAACCTACCCTCTATTCTACCCCATTCACTCGCGCAGATAGTTTTTCTCGAACATTTTTCTGGATGTTTCTGATAACTTGTTCGTCAATGCTCTGCTCGCTAATAGTTCTTAGTTCGTTGAGACATACATTTTTCCTTAACGCTTAGTATATCTCTCAATCTAAACAATACAGGATTTGTCCGGAAAGTAACAGGACTGAGTCGATTATTGAATCAATCGTTACAATTTTTTAAAAACTTTCAAAATAGGCTCCTTCTGCGTCGATGTAGCGCTGCCAGCACGATTTCCAAGCATTGAAGGCGTCACGGAAGGCATTCTCCGGAATAGCCTTGAGGGCCGAGGTGCATGCTGCTTGGATACCCTCTGTCGTCTTAAAATGTTTCATCGGCTTTTTCAGGCAAGGAAACAAAAAAAGTCCGGGGGGCCACTTCTGGGCTGTAGGGCGGCTGCGGAAGCGTTGGATTGCCTCCCTTGGTTAGGTAACTGTTCACAAGAAAAGCGGTGTGAGCCGGGGCGTTGTCAAACTTGGTGCAACTTCCAATCGGCTGCGATGTCTTGTCAGACCCGATTGACCCCTCGTTTGAGTCTCTTGAGAACTTCCACATAAAACTTGGCGTTCACGGTTTGTCCAGGAGCAACAAATGCATGGTGGACGACACCTTTGATGTTAAAAAAGACAATAAGCACCATTTTCACTTTGGATTTGCTCATTCTTTCGGTTTCAATCAGCGACCTCTTCCCGGCTCTCCAAAAAGGCCTGGTACCATTGAAACACAACACTTCTTGGTAAAGCAACATCTGGGTAAGCCTGCTTAATCATATCAAACGTCTTTGTCGAAGATTTACTGAGTTTCACACAGCATTTAATCGTGTACCTCGGCTTGCAACACTCACAGGTGCTCAGAGACAACCACTCATTCGTTAGCTAGGAGCGACCTCTACCGAATCCAGTCGTTGCGTGCACGCTCCGAAGTACAGTCGCGGCGGTATAAAAGCAGTCCTACTACTTTCCGGACAAACCCTGTATTACCTTGATAAAGGGTTTTGAGATTATTTTGTACTAAATAAGTTTTTTGGGACATTTTTACAATACTTTTATTTTAGTCCCTTTCCGGGCTTGTGTCAATATTATGAGAATCTACACGACATATTGACAATTAACTCTATAGGCACTGCAATAAAGTAGTTTTATTTTAAGTAAATAAATAGATTTTAGAGTGGTGATAAGAAGGCAATACTCTCTTTGTTACATAATTTGTTATCAGCCTTGAGTTGATTTTACCTAACATTATTATAACTATAGATTTAATAACATGAAATAAAACCTGAAAAATAGGCACATCTTTGATGGAGGGTGCTGTTACAGGTTCTATGAAATCGCGATAGAGAACTTTCCAAAGAAATTTTGTGAGGTTTTTAAGGCTCAACTTATTGTAAGGTGTGTGATGAAGAATATATATGAATATGTATATGTATATTATGTAAAAGTATATTTTATGGTATTTTTTATTGGAAATTTAAATCAAGTTCATCGTTTATCGGCAGTTGAGCGAGCTTAATAATGCTAGAAACCTTTCTTAAGAAAGGTACTAGGTATATACAATATAACGTTTTGTATGCTCTAACCCCCAAATCTCAAGAGTAAGCCTCGTACACTCATAACTACAAGTTGTATACATGACTCCCACCACCATAGCACAGCACCGTGCTCTAGAGCTTATCTCCACAACAATATTTTGACGCCAAGCAACCGGTTAAACGATATCTTCGATGTAATTTGTACGCTAAAGTGAGAATTCTAACTTGTGTTTACTTATACATTTGTTACACAAGCTTGCTGATTGACTACGTGCATCCACAACAACTCAAATTGCCAGCGCGCAAGTTACGAGTCCGATAATGCCATACAATGGCGCCTCCCACGGCTGTGCCGCCGCATCGCAGCGCACGAGTCACGCATTGCCACACGTGAGTTTGAGTGAGAAATTTCATTTTCATTTTTCTATTTTGCCGCGAAGCGCCGTTCTCGTTTCTCGGTCTGGCACATTATGCAGTTTGTCATTCGTAGATATTCGCAATTACTGACACACATATGTGTGTGTGTACATATATACAAACAAACGAACATTTGTTTTTACACGCATACATACATATGTATGTATGAGCTGTTGGCGCGATAGCTAAACGAACGCGACCTGGTTAGCGGCGCGCAAAAGCGCATTGAAGGCCGCTGGACGGGAAAGTAGGTGGGCCCGCTAAAAGCTAAGTGATTTAGTGAAAAGCGAAAGGCCACGCCGCAGAACAAACTTTGCTGCGTATAAGATGCAATGATTTCGGAAAAATTATTGTCACGCATTACTCTGGTAAAAAACGCTCGCAGTGCAGTTTTAATTCTTCTTGCTCTCTTTGTTTGCGAAAACAGCTTTTATGTAAGTCAGAGAAATGCTCTCACTCACAATTAATGTACGGAGATCGTCGCCGCTTATACAAGCTTTGTACTGGTATGGATGCGGCTCACTAACACTGCTGAAGAAAGCAGTTAGCATTGGCGGTGCGCGAGAGCGAACAATTCTACGTTTTGTTTTATAGGGTTGCCACTGTTTACATATTTTTCTTACACGATATACCGTTATTTTTATTTGCTGTGTTCGGCATCGTGAAGTACTAGATCTGAATCGACTACTTTTCGAATGGCGAAAAGAAATAGCTTTCTGCTGCTGTGATATTGATGTTTTCTCACTAGCCCTTCTTCTTCTTCACTGGCGTAGACACCGCGTGTTAACAACTGCGCGCCAGTCGTTTCTTCTGTTCGCTATTTGGTGCCAATTCGAGATACCAAGTGCAGCTAGGTCCCTATCCAACTGATCTCTGCAATGGAGCGGAGGTCTTCCTCTTCCTCTGTTTCCACCAGCGAGTACTGAAAACCTTCAAAGCTGGAGTGTTCTCTTCCATTCGGACAACATGACCGCTGAACTATGTCAATGTCGACGGATATCTCGTACAGCTTATCGTTCCATCGACTGGGTTATTCGCCGTTGTCAATGCGGAATAAACATAAATCTTCCGCAAAACCTTTCTTTGGAACACCCCTAGGGCCGACTCATTAGATGATGTCATTATCCGTCTTACCACACCATATAGCAGGATGGGAGTGATGCGGGACTTGTAGAGTTTGGTCTTTTAAATTGTATAAGAGTAGGGTGAATGGGTCTGTCAATAAATAAAACAACCTCATATCACTGCACACTTTGAAGCTGTCGACCACCTATAAAGGACCAAGCATGAACACTGAAAATAAGTATATGTACAATCGATTTATCCGATAATTGAAGAGAATTGGCACTTTACAAACTTTTCGTATTACTGATTACACTACCGTTAGAGTCAGAAGCATTGACGATAGGGGTTTTTAGGGGGGGCCGAGCGAAATATTAATGGACTTTGGGTTAGATATGCGGAGATTTTCCCACAAATGTAGTTCAAAATGCAGTTTCAAAGAACTGAAGGACACAAGCGCTGACCAACGCTTGCTGAGCTCGCGTGAGGCCCATCGATCCAACGCTAGAATTCATGTAGAATCTCTTATCAATCTCTTATATCTCTTATCCAGCGCCTTCGTACATATCACACGGAGGTATGTGATGGAGAAGATGCCACTAGGAGTAAATTCCGCGACGCAAAGTTTGAAGTTATCAGGGATGCGGTCAAATTGAGAGAGGACTTCGAAATATCCCTTTAATGTGTTCAGTTTCCCAAGTTTGAAAGTAACCATCGCAGCAATGCACCTACCGGATATCTTGACATAAAATTCCATTACGGTGGTATGGATCACGAGAGAGTTGTGTTAAGCTGTCATGTTATTTTTTCAGTATTGTTTGGTATTTTATTGAGGAAAGACTTACGCCTAAACAACGTTTAGAAAACGATCAACTTTATTACCAAAATTCACGTTCTGTAAATAATGTCTTTCGCGCCCTTCGCTCAACTTATGGTCAACATAATCGGCCCACTGTGCGTACTATGCGCTAAACCTCACCCATTTTGAGACCCAGCGTTCATTATTGGATAATATTCAACAGAATAGGCTACGAAGAGTCGGATTCGGCACCGTTCACAACCGCTTAGACTGTCCTATGGAAAGACTGGGCGCATTTTACGTCGATATTTTAAATTCAAATCGTACAAAATACAGCTTATGCAAGAACTGGAGCCATTCGGCCTTCCCAAGTGACATCGCTTCGTTCTATGGGCTTTTAAAAAGTTCCAAGAAGATCTGACGTTTTCGAGCCAAATTTTGTTCAGCGATGAGGTCCAATGTGTATGTAAATAAGTAAAATTGTCGCATTTGGAATGAATAGCAAGCCGAAGAGATTCAAGAGCAGCCGTTTTATCCAGAAAATACAACGGTTTGGTGTAGTTTGTAGGCCGGTGGAGTCATCGCCCCATATTTCTTCAAAAATGATGCTCATGAGAACGTAACCGTCAATGGCGATCGTTATCACGCCATGATAACCGACAATTTGATGCCTGAAATTGAAACTCGTGATCTCGGGTCATTTGGTTTCAACAAGATGGCGTCACTTGCCACACATCGCAGCAGTCAATGGATCTTTTAAAATAACGGTGAGCAGATAATTACACGTTTTGGGCTGGTCAATTGGTCACCAAAATCTGGTGATGTCACACTGTAATACTTTTTATTCTGGAATATGTAAAGTCTAAAGTCTATGCGGATAATCCCGCTTCGATTCAGGCCTTGAAACAAAACATCACAGGTGTCGTTCGCCAGTTACCACTCGAACTGATCGAACAAGTCATCAAAAATTGAACTCAACACCATCCGAGATGTAGCCGCGACCAACATTTGAAAGAGTTAATCTTCAAAAAAATGGCAAAGAATGTTCTTTCAAATTGTAATAAACGTTCCCCATAAAATTTGAAGTTTCTGTATTTTTGTCTTTAAAATTGGCATGTGACCATAACCACGATTCCAATCCTCTAGCAATATAAAACAAAAAAAAATATTAATGTAGAATAATGTCGCTATGTCTGATTCTACGGGAATGTTGTAAGAAAGATTTCATGCAATGGCGACTGCCTGAAAAAAAAAACAATTTTTGTACAATTTTTTTGATTGTTTCGAATTTTTAAAGTTTGGGGATATGGATAGTTTCAGACATAGACAAGTCAATAAAGAAGAAACTCTAAAATTTCAGTTAATATCGTTTTAAAAAAGTTTTAAAAAAGGGAGTTTCGAGAAAAATGCTTTTTTCGTTTCAATTTCGGCTGAAACCGTTTGGTTGCCGAGTAAAAATTTTATATCTACGAACAAATTTCGAATTTTGAAAAATTCTCTTGTAGACATATTCTTGGTTAGCCAAATTTTAAAAATATAAAACTCAATTTTTAAGGCTAGAACATTCCATTAATTAACCACTTAATACCATTTACTTACATTCACCGTTTTTTCTCTAAGGAATAAAATAAATCATTCTTGAATATATCTGCTCTAGTCTAAAGTATTGCCAATATAATCAAGAATTTCATGTGGATGTTGTATTGTTTTAGGAAAGAAAAATCCAAATAGTTCCTTTTTCAATTTTTTTCGCCCCATCAAGCGCATCCAGTTATCACACGGTAAATTCAAAAACTCACCAACATCTTCGACTGACAACATACGTACTCGTACATGAACGGCCTTACGCTATCATAAACATTAACCTTGTCTCTTCCACGCACACAGATTATAATTGTAAATTAAATTTATATTTTTCGTTATTAAAAAAATAACACATAAACGCCTTTTTAGTGCAAATTTAAAACTCATTCAACATGCAATTAAATCTTCTACGCTGCTCCCCGATGAATTTCTGATGAATTGCGATTCAGATCGAGCAAATTACATTGCCATGCCACGCAACACCCGCCAGAGCGCCTAACCACAGATTACAAGCCACAAGCATACGCTTACATATGCACGCACACATATACAGTAGCACATACAAGTCTGCATACATATAAAGTTAGTAGCACAAAGGTTTCGGAGCAGACAAAGCTAAAGAAGCGTTAAAACAGAAGGCGCGGCTGCTCCAGCTCGGCGCGCCAGCAAGCGTTCGGGTTCAATTTCCTTTATGCGGCTCTGCAGCAGCACTCAGCCGTTTTTTCTTCATACTCTACATATTAAATATGAATTTTGTGCATGGATATGAATATCGTTGAACCGATTTTGGCGTGTCTTGTCTTGAGCTGAGTTCAGCTGAGTGTTGCGCTGCTGTTTGCTGACCCTTTGATGGACGTGCGGCGTGCGACGCGCGGTACGCGGCATGGCATGTTTTAATGGGCCCATTGTGTGCTAAAAGCGACGCGGGCGCTGCTTTCCCACGTTACGTGAAAATTTCCCATCATTTAATGGCCCACACAATTACAAACATACCGAGGGGCTGAATTAAAAACCACGACATACAAACACACTCATACACACTTGCACACTTCCATCGGTATGTATTGGTACGAACCTTTTGCTGGTGTCAAAATGTGGGGGAAAAGTAATCAAAGATGCTGACACTAATGTTGTCGGGTAGTGTAATCTAATATGTACTTAAAGATGAGCACTTGTCAAGAGTTGTTGTTGCTTGATTATAATATTGTAATGTGAATTGGCCACTTCTGGTGCACAAAGTGTAAAAAGATTGATCGGTGTTTTAAATTTCAGTTATTCGTTCATAAAAAATATTTGATGTGATGAGACTGTAAAAGGTTTGGTTTGAAAAATGTTCAATTTCAATTTAAAAGGCTAGCCGAAATTCATATTTGGCATCAACTGGTTTGTGCTGAGTGGCTGTTTGGTGCGAATAGATGATTCCAAGTGTAGTCAGGTTCTTCTGCACCTGATCTTTCCAACGGAGTGGAGGTCTTTCTCTTTTTTTGCTTCTCCCGGCGGGTACTGCGTCGAATATTTTTTGCACTGGAGTGTTTTCATCCATTCGGATGATATGACCGAGACAGCTTAGCCGCTGTCTCTTAATTCGCTGAACTATTCAATGTCGTCGTATATCTCGTACAGCTCATTGTTCCATCGACTGCGAACAGCGAATACCGTTGCCAATGCGCAAAGGATCACATAAAGCCGACTCATCAGATGTTGTCATTGTCCATGCCGGACGGCAGGACGGGTATGATGTGTAACTTGTTGAGTTTTGTCTCTGTTCGTCGAGAGAGGACTCTACTTCTCAGTTGCCTACTCAGACCGAAGTAGCACCTGTTGGCAAGAGTTATTCTGCGTTGGATTTTGTGGCTAACGGTTTTTTTGTGTTAATGCTGGTTCCAAGCTAGACAAAATTATCTATGTTTTCGAAGTTATGACTGTCAACAATGACGTAAGAGCTAAGCGCGAATAAGATATTTCGTCTTGCCCTCCTTCACTACCAGATCTGTTTGGTTCTTATACATTTTGGAGAAAGCAGAACTAACGGCGCGGTTGTTGAGGCCAATGATATCAATATTCAGCTCTGCCGCTCGAATTATTTTTTCCAGGAGTAGATTGAAAAAGTCGCACGATAGGGAGTCGCCTTGTCGGAAACCTCATTTAGTATCGAACGGCTCGGAGAGGTCCTTCCCTATTCTGACGAATATCGATCCTGTATTATTCAACATCAGTTTACTCAGCCGTATTAGTTTTGTGGGGATACCAAAATTCAGACATCGCGGCATAAAGGCAGCCCCTTTTCGTGCAGTCAAAAGCAGCTTTGAAATCGACGAAGAGCTGATGTGTTGATCCTTTGTTCACGGGTCTTTTCCAATATTTTGGTGAATATCTGGTCAGTTCGTGATTTTTCGAGGCCGAAAGCCACACTAATAAGGTTCAATCAGTTTAATGACGGTACGCTTAAGGTCCTACTGTTTTGGCAAAGCCAAGCTTTTGTAAATAAAAATCAATGCATGTCATTTCTGACCACTAACTTGGTGTAATTAACTATGAGTTCTCTTAGAAAGAAAGAAAAAGTATTAGCCGATCGGACGTTTTTAGGTGCCCACGTAAATCAAACTGACAAAACTGACCTTTTTTCTAGCGAACAAGACTGAGTTTACTTGCTGTTTTGAACAGACAAAGTAATTGACGCTCCACTGGGACTTGACATAATATCTGACGTGATTACAGTGGCCGTCGGTAAAGATGATAGGGCATAGAAATTGTAGCTCAGCTCTTTGAAAATTATATAACAGGACATCGTTTCAATAAGAGTGGAAAATTAGAATTAAACCTGCGTGTTTTGCAGTTAAAGCTATTTTTCAATTGAGACACGTTTAAATATTTTTCGGACAATTGATCTAAAGGCAGTTTGTATGAAACAAAGTTGAAGTTAAATCTACAGATTCGCCCCTTTAGAAATCAATGGAAAAAATAACAAAATTGCATGTATAGGTATTCGAATTGCTGTTTCAACCATTATATTTCCCGGTTTTACACTCAACGACTTTTTTTTCTCCTCAGATTTGCGTAAAATGTTCCTAAAAGAAATCGCCGAGGTTGAGATCCATTATTAATCACAACATAAGCTACAAAAAATGGTGTCGAAATATGTGAAGATTGCTATTATAGGTGTGTCGCTCTATAAAAGTGAGGTGAAGTGAAACATAGCTTATGTTTCTCACAATCGTCAACCTCACCTTTCGGCAATACCCTCTGTTCACTACGTATTAAGCTCTGACTCCCGAAAAAAGGCTGTATAGCCGTATCATCAGTTAGGAAGAAACTCCTACAGTTCTGCCTGTCTAGAGAAAATACTGACAACCCCAGTACTAGGTTACAAAGCAAGGTTGATCATCTAACCACATTAAACCAATTGATTAAAGAAACCAGAATAAATAAATATACGAATAATTGTGATAAGAATGACCTTTAGCATGAACTGCAAATAGTAGAATAGCTAACATTACAACAATGAGAGACACACTTTGGTATTTTAGGAGAAACATGGCCTTACAGCTACACAATATTTATTACAATTAGCATTAGTTAGGTGTGAAAGCTTAGTGAAGTAGCTAAGTGACAGCCCAGTCATCTGATTGTGCGCTGAGTGGCGAAAAAGGATTGCAGATGAATTACAATAGGAATGAGGACCTTCATGCAAAGCGCTCACTTCATTTCTGAATTAAAATATGAAACATGCACATTTATATATATGTACATGTATTCAGATTTGTCTACAAATATTTAAGTGATTGTTGTTGGCCAAACAATGCGTTATAAAAAGTCTGCACAGTAACAAAAACAATGGCAATAAAAGCAAACAAACCAAATTTTAGACAAAACCAGCAGCAAAACAAAAAACACAACATCATTTGATATGTAATCGCAGTTGTCGGAAATGTTAATGTGTCCCCGAGAAACACAACCACACCAACATGCATAAACCATATATGTATGTATGTATGTACAATGTATATACACATATTTATTTGTTGTATAGTTTAGCAGAGCTATACCCGTAATTAGAATCACATTTCAGCTTACCTACAAATGTACATACATATGTACTTATGTATGTATGTATGGGTGCATTGTAGTTATTTGTCTCGCCCCGAAAGTAGTTTATGCTTTTTTCGTGGCATTGTTGCGCATGCGCCATTGCTATCTACCTTAGCATAGGCGTTTCTTATGCTTGGGACAATCACAAAACATTGTGCTCTGCGGTGAATGCGATACCCGCAGCGGTCGGTCCAATTGTATGCATGAATGCGAGCCGGCTATGGGCAGTATGACACAATGTGTCACAAGAAGCTCGAGCGTGAAGCAAGCGAAACGCTTTTGTTTTCATTTCCAAATTGCAAATGCGGGAAGCTCACCGCGACAAAAGCGTTTGTAGAGCGCTCATACTTACAAGTACTTATCTATATTGTTTGTGTTTTCACTTATGGTGCAGAAATGTCCATCTGTATGTATTGTTGTTGTGCGCGTATTCTTTCTTGACACTGCCAACTCATTTATCGCTCCCATCAGCATATTAGCACTTTACAAGCTATGGAATTCTCAGAACAAGGGTTTAGCTGTAGAAAACCATGTCTGGTGGATCATTGTAGGCACACTTTGCAGGTATTTAATTGGTGACAATGAAGCGTTAATTACAAAATATAATAATAAAGGCATACATGTGTGTTAGTTATCTTTACTTTTGTGTTCTGTTAAAACTATTCCAACTTATGTGAAAAATATCTGTGTTTTAAGGAAAAAGTAGCGAAATAATAAGAAAATAAATTTCTTGACTAAACTCGAAATTGTTAGATAGTTAGATACTAGACCGTCTATAACGAATTATGGGTACCATTGATAGCAATATCGCCAGTACTTATTCGAATATACCAATCCTTTCTAAGTGTTCGCTTCCACTTGAATAATGTTAGATGTGAGATCGATTTATCAGATACGCTTAAGACTGTGTATCGTTGAAAATATGGTTTTAAGATTTATACTTCTATTTTATATTCGTATACACCCTTTAAAATTTTTGATATAAATGGTGATAATTTTCGAGGTTCTTGACTTTTTTTAAGAAAAATAACAAAAACTTCAAATTTAATGAAGAATGTGTATTATCATTCGAAAATGAAAAATAAATTTTGAAGATTATCTCTTTCAAATGTTGGCCGCGGTTACGTCCCAGATTGTCCATCCGTTGAGTCCGATTTTAGATGACTTGTTCGAGTATTTCGACAGGTGTTCAACCGGCGAATGAGACGGGTGTTTTTGCTCCAAGGCCTAAATCGAAGCGGGATTGTCCTTATAGTCTTTAGACCTTACATATCTCCACAGGAAAAAGTCTGACGGTGTGATGTCGCCGAGATCACGAGCTTCAATTTCAAGAATCAAATATGGACCGATTATTCCATCGACCCACAAAGCACACCAAACCAATCTATTCTGGAAGAAATAACAGCTCTTGAATCCCTTCAGGTCTTCGTTCCAAATGCGGCAATTTTGCTTGTTTACATTCCCATTGAGCCAGAAATGGGCCTCATCGCTGAACAAAATTTGACTCGGAAACTTCGGATCTTCTTGGAACTTTTCAAGAGTTCAAGAGTGGGACCGTTCGACGTGGCTGCAGTTCTTACACAAGCTGTATTTTGTACCCTTGCAATTTAAGATCACGACGCCATGTCGTTCCATATGTCATTCCGAGTTACTGCGAACGGCGCCGAATCGACTCTCCACGGTCTTCGTGTACACTCTCAGCTACGCCATAAAAGGCTGTTGAAAAATGTTCCACTACTTGTATCACCCGTTAATTATGCAAGAATTTGTCTTTAGCCTCAGAAAAGGCATTAATTTTAAGCACGATATTTCATTGCAGTTAAATTCCTTTCCATCGAACATTCTTGAGGTCTGAAAAGAGGAAAACATTTTGACATAAACTCTTGATAAAACGCATTTTATTCTTCTTCAGTGATGATTTTTTAGCGGTTTTGTCTTTCCGACGTTTCAAAAACTTTTTATAATGGTCGCGGTTCATGACGGTTTTCGCTTTTGCAAGATAGTCAAGAAAAATTATTCTAAAAATATCACGAATTATAGATGCTTTTGCCAGCTGGCTGTTGCTTTTTTAGGTTAAATATGTTAAAAGTTCGATCTTGTGACAAAGGCCAATACGGATTTCACTTGGTATACTGAGTATGACAGTCCATGGGGCTGCCTAAATACGCCTAAGTATTGATCCTTACGTTTATAAATCCACAAAGCATGTTGTTCACAAAATTATTCAGGTGTCTAATACCAGTCTCAGCCATTTCACTCGGTTGGTCGAAGTTATGATTACCCAGATGTTTCAATCTCAGTTTTACGAAAGGTGGAGGAAAAAGTTTCTGAATGTTTTTACCTTACCTTTCTCTATACTACTTTGACAATTAGCGTTTGCTGACAAGGTTTTTATCCTTATTACATTTACGCCTATTGGGCAATGTTCGGTAAAAACTCCTACCACTGCGACAAGATGAACAAGGTCAAGTAATTCAGTGGATCTCCTGCCTTTTGGGCCAGAAGGATCTTTCAACCTCACAAGAGCTAGTTGTTCATCAGCGTCTACTATGCTTACGCAAGGTCTAAAGATCCACCGCTAGAACTGCAGAGAGCAACGGAACCCCAGCTCGTTTCCAATCCGTAGCAATCGGGACAAGGGTGCTGTTTCTTGCGAGTTCATTGGCTTTGAAGTTTTCAGCAGTTTTGCTATGGCCAGCCATTAAAAATAGTCTGATAACGAAGTAGTGTTTTCGAGCTACCTCTACGATAGCAGGGGAGAGGGCTGGGAGAGAACCATATCACTTTCCTTTCCCCTAATTTACTGATATTGCCATTTGTCATTGTAAGCTTATATTTTTGTGCTTATTTTCTTCTTCTCCAGCAAAGAAGAAGACCCCGTTTACGCGATTATGGACTGAAACAGCGCGCCAGTCGTTTCTTCTTTTCTCTATATGGCGCCAATTAGAGATACCAAGTACAGCCAGGTCCTTCTCCACCTGCTCTCTCCAACGGAGTGTATGTCTTTTTCTTCCTCTGCTTCCACAGGCGGTTCCTGAATTGAAAACCTTCAAAGCTGGAGTGTTCTCTTTCATCCGGAAAACAAGTTTAGCTGTCTCTTTAAAAACTAAATAAGGTGGATCACTGGCGAATAAGCCATAAAACAGTGTTTTCCTATTATTTTAATTTTCTACGTAAAACAACCACAGACACAGCAACAAAGGCAAGATTGCAAAAAAAAAGATCGTCTCTACACTTGCATAATTATCACAATCTTTGCTGCTTAAAATTTAAATCAAAAAGAAACCCGTTTTTCCATTGAGGTAGAGCAGTGTTGTGATTTCGTCAAATGATACCCGGTCACACACTTAAGTGAGGGATCATTTACTTCCTATGTACTCACATACGAAGTTTACATTTACCGCTAACCATTTATTATGTTTACTAAGCAAGATCACTTCTTAAAAACGCTGCCCAAACTTCACTTAAGACACTTTGTAAGACCGCTATCACTAAGTATGGTGCCGCATAATTCCCAAACATGAGAACTGAGCGATGAACAATAGTTGCAGTGTTTAATTGTATTAGTCTTGGAGGGGATATTACGCTGGTGCTGACAAAGATGTCTCCAAGACCAAGTGCTGATGCTAAATTTTCACACGCGCACAAGCAAAGCTCCAGCTCTAGCGGTAGCAAAAACCAAGAAAGTATCAAAAACTGAAGAAGACTCTACTCAGCAAACGCTCACTCCTACACATGCGCACATGCATAGGTATTTATGTATCATGCGCATGCGCACACACTTAGTAGACTCCCACAGCTCGTGTCTGTATTGGTCTGGGCTTACACACGACTCGAACAGGGCCAACTCGACTTAAGTTTGTGTTGCGCTTCTGCGCATGCGTGCAGTGAGTATACCGTAATGCATGCTTAACGCTGTATTCGTGCAGGGGATTGTCTCTATGTACGCGCGACTTTGTTATTATGCGCTGGAAAATTAAATTTACAACTAACTAAGTTAGACTATAGAAACATACATATGTACATACATATAAAGATAGTCGCAAATGTCCCTCTTTTACTTACTTATTATTACATATTATTTTCTCAGCCCATTCAACGACTTCAACATGCGCACGTATTGGGTTGCCAGGGCCGGGCTTCTGTGCGAGCAATTCAGTTTACTTCCGAAAACCTTTGAGAACGGACGCGTTTTTCTTGCGTCTTCATGAGTAGTCTGCTGAATTAATTCTTATTTATTATATGTACGCGTTCCAAAACAATAACAAAAACAAGCGTGCGGCTCGGAACCCGAAAAAATGTACTGAAAGTGAACAACCACCGTCCGAACGAGACAATTTTAACCACCAATCGCGACTTTTTTATTGCCTTTTATTGTGTCATTAATGTTTTGTGTTTCTTGTTTCTTGTTTTTGGCTTTTTGTTGTGTTCGTCTATTCTACGCGGCCAAAATACCCCCGTTCACCGTACTTAGCAAGTAAAAATATAAATACTTTATGCAAACGCGCGATCGCCTCTGAAGCGTGACCTGTTATTACCTGCGCGCACTCGGCTCTTCGCGTGTGTTTGTGTGTGTAAGGGAATTTCGTGTACTTTTCGGCGGTCGTACTTGGCTTCAGCTTGTGGGAAGCTAAGTGTATTGTGCAATGTCCTGTGAGGACATCTTCATGTGTGTGTGTGTGTGTATCTAAGGTGGCATGCACCTGTCATGTGTAATCGAAGAAAAATATCCATAAATATAAATTGAAAACGGTTTTCGAGCGCGAAATATTGACTACCGTGAAAGTAACGAATATAAATTGGTTATAATAAGAAGGTAATGCTTTATGAGATAAGAAAATTCTATAAATGTGTGTATTATGTGTGTGTGTGTTAAAAGTTGAGTGAGTTCCCACGCTTTGGTAGTGATAAAAATAATTAATTCTGAAAGAAGTTTGGTGCATATACATATGTACACTAATTTGCATTCGGTTTACTATTATCGGTTTATACCTGTTGAAAAAGTATAGCATACTCAAAATTTTTTAATAATTGACTTTGTTACAGCAAATTGGCATTCGAAAACCACGAATATTGAAAAACAATGAGCATCATCTTGATTTTTGGCATTCGAAAACCACGAATATTGAAAAAACAATGAGCATCGTCTTGATTTTTGGTCGGGTTTGGCATAGTTTTTTTTGGTTTCGGCACGTTTTTTTCACTTCATTCCGATTATTGTTGACTTGTTTGCATGTCAAACACATAAACCCATGTCTCATCGGTAGTTATAATGCTCTCCATGAAGTATGTCCAAGGATAGCTATTGACGGCACTCTTTTTGGAAAAAAATAAGCTGCTTTATCGGGACGAGTTGAGCAAGAACGCATTTTATACCCAAAATATCCACCAAAATTATTCGAACGGACTCGTGTGAGATGTCGAGCTCTCTTCCGATTTTCAAGCACCACATCCTTCACTTTTTTTAATCAAATCATCAGTTGAAGAGTTCGAAGGTCGTCCATAACGAGGCATGTCTTCAACGATCTCTTTCGACCATCTTTGAAGCCTTTGTACCACTCATAGGCTTGTGTTTTTGATAAAACTGAATAACGATTCTGCACACAAAATTTGGTTATAAATACAAAATTTGAGACAAATTCTTTGTTCGATATTTTTATCCATTGTAAAAATTGCAGCGTACTACTGTGGTGTACCGACTTAAGCAGCTGCTGTAAACAAACTGGTTGACAGATCGCGTTTATATTTAGCATAGTGATTAAAGACAGTTCTACCAACTTTGTTCTTCTATGTATACATATCAGTTAAGACGATTTAGCCATGTCCATCTATCTGTCAATCTGCCTGTGAACTATTTCTCAATTTTAAAGATATTACTCTGAGATTTTTCTCGTTCTTTTCTTGTCTAGAACATGTTCATTTGTCAGAACCACCTACATATATCGAACCACAATATCATAACAACCTTTTCCCTTATTAAGCAACCTTACTTCGACCTGATATTTGTTTATACCAGACAAATTGTTTCTAGAACTAGCAAAACTTTTTCCGTTGGTTGCATTTCTGAAACTAAGGTGTTTTCTTGTTTTATTTATATTTTCGACGTAAACCCATAAACCACTACATATATTTCAAACGAATTTTCACATCCTTTTTTTTGGGTCTATTTTAATCTGTAGGAACTCATTAGATGGCGCTGTAATCGGATTTTTAAAAACTTCTATTCATGAACCCATTTTGATCGAATTAAAAGAGTGTTTTCTTTTATGATTACAAACAAGTTTTAATATCGCGATTTCGTAGATATGACATCTGGGTCGAATTTTTAAAAAGTTTAGTTCGATATATTGAAACTCCTTTATGTCTCATTTACGACTAGCTTTTGAAGTTAGCGCTCGTCTTTATGTTATCTTACAATTATAAGGTTCGTTACAATTTCTTTGTAAAAAAAATAATTTTGCTCATATTTGATTTAATTTATTTTAAAATTGTCGTGTCAATTGTTCTAGACTTTTGTATTCTTTTTAGTAGTTTGTTCGATTCGCCACTCTTCAAGACAATAAATCGATGTCACCTAATACTGTCTTCCCAATGTATTTTCATTTCCAATTATTCCGTATCATTTTATTGTTTCTAAATAAGATACCGAATCTTTCCAAACAGGATATAATATAAAACGCTTTTAAAAGAAGAAGAAGAAAAGTTTTAAAAGATACCAAGGAGGCTGGCTTCCATGTTCCAAATACCGGCCGATAATAATATTCAAGCAAAGGGGTAATCCGACGGTTTTAGTGATCTTCCAAATCCGATTGAAAATAGTCTCGGAGATTATCTTTGCAGTGGTCCTAAAACTATTTCCAGCGAACATTCTCTTGAAGTTCAAGTCAATTCAAGTCAAATCAAGACATAATTCATGCACTCTTCATATCGTTTTCATTGCTTTGTGCCATGGTGCATCACCTTGGAGAAATAGCATGGACCATTAACAGAAAAATATTGAAAATAGCTCTTCCGTTTGCAAGATGATCGATGGAAATTATTCCTTGTACGTTCCAAAATACAGAATCCACAGTTGTTGTTGTTGTAAGGCAGGATTCTGCCCGAGTTGACAGTCCTTGGTCGTATAAAAATGCGGGCCCGTTCGGGTTACGTAGACCGGACTGTCGTCGGAACGAACAGATTCCACAATTTTGCCCTTTGGTTGTTGGTTGGTTGAAAAGAGGAGGCGCGTGAGCCCAAGGCCGCAGGCGTCCGCACTTTGGTCATCATTATGCCTATTGTGCTCCCGGTTCGTAACCAAATTAAGCCTTATCCAGCAACTCAACCCCAACTGCCCAAAGTTTTTTAAGTTGGAAGTTTTTGGAGCCGTAGAATATGTTCCTTCTCATACATTTTCATAGTTAATATTCCAGCATCTTATCATCCTCCGCGCATTCTCTGCATTCCACCGACTACTCTCTTCCCATATCCTAAAGATGGAATCTGAAGGGTAGGTGCCCTGTGATAACCCCTAAAATGTTATGAAGCTCCCTTTTGCTCAGAAGTCGGAGCTTTTTGGTCTGTCTGAAATTGCATCATTTGTGTTTATCAAAAAATGGTCTTTCTTCATTAATATACATACTTCTATATTTTTCATTATAACCAAATGACCATCGAACTACTATATGGAGGGAGCCATTTATGCGAAATAATGCTATTTTTCAAGGCAGAAACTAAAAGGGCGGTGATTATAGGGACTATATAGTATATGTATATATATATTATGTAACAATTAAAGGTTCACAAATCTTTTGAGACATCTTTCTCTTGAACATTCTAAAGCTAATCGACTGCAACTAGACTAGTGCAAGCTAGTAATATATTTTAATTAAAATTAGACCTGTTTGATAGAGACATGAAATTTTTGACTTGCCCAGTTAATTTCGTCAGTAAAGAACTCGTGTGATTTTTGAATTGATCCGCAATGCGTTTGGCGTATTATTTTCTTTATCTTTCATTGATTTTGTTTGGGAACGTCTCATTTACCTCCGCTTTGTTTAAGCACGTTCAGTTGCCATATATGTACATAAGTATGTATAATTAACCGTGGACTCATCTTGATAATATTTTTATTTTTGTTTACAGTTTTTAAATGTTCGAAAACCGGTGAAGCCGAACGGCCTGCTTGGTGACGCATTGTGAAATGTTCCAACAACAAAAATGATGTTTCTTGATTTACTGATCTTCTCCACGGCCAACTCACAACGATCAGCAAGCGACGCAGTGGCAACGGCAACCGTAACTGAGGGTGTGGAAGTAGCTGCGGCCGCGACAACAACAGAAACAACAGCGACAATAGCAATTGGCAAAATGACAACTGAGGGCAAACAAAGCGTGCAAACCGCAAACGAATTACAACAAAAGCAGCAACTAATTGTTGGCAACTCACCAACAACAGCAGGCAGCCACCAACAACAAGGGGCAATAAGCGACAACAAAAGTGCAAAGCAGCCAAGCGCCAAAACGGCAGTAAGCGACGGCGAACAGGGCAATGCAACGCTGCGCTTTGTTGATGACAATAAAAGTCAAAGCGACAAGCACAATGCCAGCAGCGTTGGGAGCAACAGCGGAAGTGCTTGTGGTGCCAGTAGGAATACGGCAATAAATGATAGTTGTTGTCGTTGTTGTTGGCCAATTGTTAGCAGTTGCAGCGGCAGTGGCTGCGGTGGCCAAGGCAGCGAAGTGGCAATGCATCGCTGCACAATGCCAGCAGAGCCGCCGATAGAAGCACCAACAACAACAACAACCACAACAATAGCAACGGCATTTGAGCCGATTGCATGCAGCGCCGGGGAGAAATGCGTCGAGGCTGAAATTTCAATGCACCCGGGGGACGCACGGGCAATGCCAGGCGACAAAGCGGGAACGGCAGATACAAAAGCTATTAATAACGCGACAGAAGCAACAATAACAACGGCAACAGTAGAGCCACTTGTAAAACGCTTGGCATTAACATGTCCACACAGTGCAACGGAAACGCCAGCGAGTACAGTGCACGAAACAGCCGCGTTAACATTTGGGTGGTTGGAGGCGGCGCTGCCACGACATAACGGTGGTATGGAGAGTAAACACGACGCAACGCAGCGCACAGGTGGGAGAGCAGGAGCATGCGCTGTGACGGCGCCAGCGACATTGACAGCAACAATGCCGCTGACGAGTGCGACTTATGCTCTTACAACAACAACAGCAACAAGCATACCAAAAACAACAACAAAAACAGCAACGACAAATATAATAACAACAGTGCGCTCCGACACTGACCAGAACACAGCGAACGGCAATGCTACCAACAGTCATGACAGCCACACTCAGCAGGCGAGCTTCGACGATGCCAGTGCCAGTGGCTGTGACAGCAGCAGCAGCAGCAGCATACAGCAAAGAGTCAGCGACTTGCTCGGGGCGGTAAGGGACGTGACGAAATCAACTTCGTCATCGATCGAAACGAGCTCACCACAACGAGTAACGATTACGTGCACGAAGGACTACGACAGTACGTGTGTGGCGCCAACGAATGTAATACTCCCCACTGCCAACGACACATTCCAACAGGCTGAGGACGTGACAGCGGCAAGGAGCAGCGTCACGAAATCCTTAACACAGCAACAAACCATTAACCAAAGCGCAGGCCACAGCAGCGAGCGTAGCGACGACAGCGCCAGTAGGCGAACTAGTGAAAGCAGCTATGATGAAAGCAGTGTGGTGAATGTGAAAGCACATAGAATAGTCAGCTTGGCCAGCGACGACAAGCACGACGAGGACAACGACATACGAGTACGACGTGTGGCTGGAGCAGCAGCAGCTGAAAAAGCTGTAGCAGCTGAGAAGAAATTTTCATTAAATTCGAGGAAAAATTGGGAAATTGTGAAAAATTGCAAATTATTAAGCGTTGAGCAGACACTAAGCGCTTTAGTGTATAACGGTATTGTAGCGAATTGTGAAAATCTATTGTGTAGTGAATTTGATGCCAAAGGCAGTGTTGATAACAAATATTTATGTAATTTAAGTGATTCGAATGAGTGGTGTATCTGTGAAGCGTATTCGTTGAGGGGGGACCAACGACGACGAGGCTGCAGTGCGGCCAAACGAGCACCGGAGGAGGGTGGCGAGCAAAACGACGAAGACGACACAGCTACTGAGCGCAGCGCTAACGGTACCAGCGTCAGTACCATAGGTAGTGGACGACGTAGTGGTGCCAATGTCGATACCATAAAGGCCATTCATGAAAACATTTCAGAAGTTAGAGAAAGCAACTTTTGTCTAAAACGGGCCCTAGTGGGCAAAAACTGTAGCACTTATAAGAGGTGTGTAGAAGTGTTGGGTGACGAAAATAAGACTGAATTAAAGCCAATTGTAAGCGCTAGAACAGTTAAGCACTCGAATTTCATTGAAGAAACAACAGCAGCGACAGCGACAGCTGAGGAGCCCGACTTCGTCGGCAGTGGAGGACGCCATAGGACTTCGAATACAGACAGGGTGGATGAGGTTGAAAATTTTGAGGAATACTTTTCATGCGAATTGTCTACACTCGTTGCGAACAAGGCACAGCAACAAAAAGCGAATGAGGAATGCAAAGAAAGTGTGGTGAGTGTTAATAAAAAAGAGCTTAGTGCAAGACAACCAGCGAAACAAGAACAAAGCCAACAACAAAGCCAACAAGAACAAAGCCTAGAAGAGAAACAAGCCAAAGCAAGTGTAGATAAAATTGAAAAGTGCCAGCGACAAAGCGTGATTTGCGCAAATCAATCTAAACAAATATTTTGTCAGCGAAACACGAACAAAGGACACTGTCAGACACAGAGCAAGGCAGCAACCAGCAGCAATAATACCAACAACCATAGTGGAATAGGCACTGCTTACGATTCAACGAATACGCAACGAGCGCAACGAATACATAATTCGCAACAGAACTTCAAATTTATCACTGCGAGCAGCGGCCGCGACCAGCGCCATCAACAAAAGCCTCAACAGCCTCAACAGCCACAACAGCCTGAATGCGCGGCGGCCAATGTTGCGCTCATTGAATACGCCAACTACGGCAACACCAACAGCAACAACAACAACACCGACGACAACGAATTATTAGTATATAAAGTGAATAATGCGAGTGTACATGCCTTACGGGGGCGGGGAATAGCAGACGAAACCTTAGTGAGGCCACAGCTTACAAGTGGAAGTGCGCGGCACAGTGAGGTAGCGCCGTGCGACGGGAGAGCGCACAGCCACGAACAATACGAACAGCAGACGCAGTCGAAGAAATACCAACAGAAGTGGTCGAAGGCAGCGTCGGGCACGGAGCAGGCACAAGTAGCGCCAGATTGCACCCAAAGCCGCTGTGAAGTTATTAATGAAAGCGGGACGGTCTACGCGACCACCAACAACCCTTCTGTGCACACCACTGTAATTAGCAGCCCAATTGGGGCAGCGACTGCGGGTGGTGAACCCCTACAAACGACGACGACGACGACGCGCGACCAGATAAGGCAGAGTTATCACAAAGCGAGCGAAGAAAGCAAAATAAGCGATAAAAGTGGGGAGGTGCACGAAGCAGAGGCAGAGGCAGAGGTATTAAGTGAAAAGTGTGAAGCGGAAAGAAAAAAACACACAGAGAACTTATTTAAGTGTGCAATTTTTGCAAGTGGGCGCAACACTAGCGACGCGGCACCAGAAAGTGCAAGTAATGCACGAGATA
Organism: Bactrocera tryoni; assembly: GCF_016617805.1. Classification (NCBI taxonomy): domain Eukaryota; kingdom Metazoa; phylum Arthropoda; class Insecta; order Diptera; family Tephritidae; genus Bactrocera; species Bactrocera tryoni. Next base: position 19,702,343 of record NC_052502.1, read on the forward strand.
AGTGGCCAAAAGGACGCACCAACAACAACAACAACAGCAATACCGACAACGACAACAGCACACAGCCAGGCGTTGAGGCACAAGTGGCTAATGTTGCCATAGAAGCCAGCGGAGCAAAGGATGCGAAAGTGTTTAACGAGGCGAGAACGATCAACACGCACTCAGCTTTCTTAGCTAATCTGCCACTAAGCGAAAGTGCCACACAACGGCTGGGGTGCTGCTGCGACAATTTAGTTCAAGTTGCTGCACAGCAAACTATTGACGGCAAAGAAGAAACTACAACTCTGCATATTCCCTACGAGCAGGTTTGCTGCAGTGAAGAACAAAGGCAGGCAGTAGACGCGGAGCAAATATTTAGACTCGAAGCAGAAAAATATGGGGAACATGCTGCTGTAAAGCCACCGCAAGCGAATGCAAAGTTAAGTGAGGCAGATAAAGTACTTGTGCATAGACAAAACATAGCCGAAGTTGGCGCCCCACACAACGTCAGCGATAAAGCATACGACGCCGAGACACAAAGTCACAAGGGAGCACACACACAGCACGCACCCCCATACCGGGGTAGCGATGAGTTCGCAGCTAGTCAACGTTTGCAACGCTTGCAACAACATTTTCGCGGATTGATATGCGTGACACGCAATCATTTGAAAGACGAAACTCCGCACGAGTACGACGACGAGGCACATACCAACGCAGTGACGGCAGGTGTGGACGAGCACACGAAATTGCAGAGTATACAAAACGGTGGTGACGCCGACTTAGACGACGACCACTACAATAAGGACGACGAGGACGTGCACGAGGACGAACGTGCAGTTTGTGTATCGCAACAAGCAGACAGCAACAACGAGTTGGTAGAAGCCTTGAAACGCCGCAGCGAAGGCAAACAATTCGAAGGTAAGCACAAAGGCTTATTGGGAGACGACGCGGCGGCGACGACAACGACGACGCCAACAACGCAGCAGTGTGCTGCTAGACAGGCGACGACGACGAGCGCACCGACGAAGGAAATTCCAAAGAGCAACAACAATAGCACAAGGCAAACAAACGCAAGCAATGAAGCACTAGTGGCTGTGGCTACGACAGCAGCAAACGACGTTGCAAATACAGCAAAAATCATAACAACAACACTTGCGGTTGGACAAATTGCAGGTGGCACAAAGAAACGGTATTGTGCTGGCGCAGTAAGGTCGCCAGTAATTGTAGCGACAAACGGAGCAGTTGCAGCCATTGAAAAGCCAAGTGCAATCCAATTAACAGCAACAGCAACGCATTGCAACAACAGCACTGCTGGTGACGTTACGTTAGCAGACAACAACAATAATCAAGCGTATAAAAATAATTGCAATCAACACAATAATATTGAGGATATTAGCAACACTTTTGTGCATTACAGCAGCAACGAGTGCGCAGCAGCCACAGCGCACACACGCCAAGAGTGCAAAAAGAGCAACGAGCGAGTGGGAGAGCGGACAGTAGCCGCGGTAGAGGAGACGGAAGTCGACCGAACAGCTGTAATCGCCAGCAAGCAACGAGCAGGTGCACTTGACTCGCTGCTAGCGACTAGTGTTGTTGCTGACAAACTAACGGCACACAATACAACCCCAACCGAGGTAAAAATAACTGTCGCCGAGCGCGGAGCGGAGACGACGGCAGTAGTGCAGAAAGTAGTGGTTGCGGCGAGTAGCGAAACAGCCACCCCAACGCAGGCAACAAATGCCTGTGAGGCGAATGCCAACAGTGTTCTAACAACAACAACAAACAGTGATGTGTTAGAAACAAACAATAACAAAAATCGCGTGTTAATAGTTGAAAGCGCGTCGACACGCCATAAACAAGCTGGCACAACAGATGCCACGGATAGCGGAGCGTCACGCGAAACTGCACTGACCAACGCAACCGCAACGACAACAACGACAACTGCTGCAACCAGTGCCAGTACAACAATAAATGCGCCGAAAACTTTAACTAACTCGCAATTGAGTGAGACGCCTTCGAACCCAACGAAAACCACAACATTTACGAACGCGCCGCGCCAACCGTTAGTCCAGCAGCCGGTAGGCGATTTGGAAGCGTCAAGCACCAGTACCACACCAGTTGCAGTAACACCCGCAAGATCACGCACACCTACACCATCACCACCACCACGTCCGCCACTACCGAAAGCGGCATTGAGTTGTGGTCGGCTAAGCGCATTCGTTGCCACAAAACCCACAAATCAGCAGCATTTTCCAGCGACACCAGGACCTCTTTTATACAACAATAACAACAGCAACGCTGACAATACAAACACCACCAGTTACAACAACAACAACTTTGAATATTACCTACCAAGCGCCACTTATCGGCCCATATACGCGCTGTATCCGTTGGTGGGCCATTCGACGTCCGAGTTTGATGCGCGCCGTTTGAGTGATATCATCGGTGGTGTTGGTTACGTAGCAACAACAGCAATAGCAACAAGTACATTGCCGCCATTGCCCGTTGGTGTGGTGGACACAAATCAAAATCCGACTTTCGTGCGCAACACAAATAAGTGTGAACTCAGTCGGATCGGTGGCCAAGATAGCGGCAGCGGCAACGGCGGCCACATCACCAGCAGCTGTGTCATACCGCCGTTGCGACCAAGCGCTGGCAACGTTTTTGCAAATTCTGTCGATTTCGAATGTTACGACGAATTATTCGACGAGGTGTCGTCCATCGGTATTGACGACGCGACGGTTGTGCAGCCGAACGCCGTGGTCATTGTGAGCGCGGACGTTGATACGAATTCGATTTGTGATTGTGTGAATTGTGTGCGTGAGCAAAATGAAATTAATTCACTAAAAACCAACAATAATACCAACAACTACAAAAACAACGAGGTTAGTGTAAATAATTTGTCAGTGAACAGTGAAAGCAATTACGCTCGTTTAAACCAAAGTGAAGCGTGCGCGTCGGACGTGACAACGCGTACCGAGATTTGTGCGAGCAAAGCTCATTTAAGTGCAATAACAAAACAAACAAATCCACACAACAACAATAACAACAACCAAAACCAAAGTAAATACCAAAGCTTTAACATCGACACCAACAAAATGCGTGAAGTTAACGGTCAGTTGCGCGGTCTGCTCAAAAAACCGAATCGTCCGCCGCCGGCGCGCAAGAATCGTGTCGTCTTCGACGAGACACGCAATGAGTTTTTCGAGGCAGATTATATTATTTTAATACGTGAGGATTGCGCCTACGATGAGGAGGACGAGGAGCCGTGCACATGCGGCGAGCACGAATTGGTGCGTCTGTGCTGTGAGGAGGGCTGTCAATGCAATTACTCGGCGGTGGGTGCCACCGTTGGCGGTGGTGGTAGTGGCGGTGTCACCGGACCTGGCGATGATACGCGCACGCCGCAGGTAAGTTCACTTTTATTTCAATTGCGCCACAAATTAACTGTGAATGCACAGTTATAGTAGTGTAAGTGTGAGACAACGCCAAGTGAAATTTCCAAATTTCCTTAGATTTTGAAAAAATTATGTCACGTGCGTTACGTCTATGTCAACGTATTTTTTATTAAGTTGTTTTTTTATTCTTTTTTTTATTGTATTCCAAAAAGTCGCTATTTTTATTGTACGGAAGCTCACGAACACACGTTTTTTCTATAAACAATGAAACCGTTAGACCGTGACGGTTAATGTACCGTTTGGGTGAGGCTTTTTGACATTGTCATCGAAATTTTTGAACCGCGTACAAAATTCGAAAAGATTTTTTTTTAATGTAGGGATTGTTACGGTTTGATCATTAGTTTTCCATAGAGAACCAAGCATTATTTATGTTACCTCAGAGTTTTGTAACATTCAGGCATGTTAAGGCTTTAGCTCCCGTATATTGATAATTTCTATGCCTCCAAATAATTTGTTTCAATTCCTGGTACCTTTTGATTGTTCCTACCAGAGATTATCACTCGAATTGAGCCCATTTGTTTTGTAGTGGGACTTAACCGAAAAAAGTCATGTGTATGGATTCTGAGAGAGTTCACTTTGGGAATTTTTGTGACGTATAAAGTTTTCTATCCAGCAGTGGCCAATTACAAATGTTCTAAATTCGTGCTTTTTTCAAGCTTACTTAACCTTCATTAGCATAAACTCTGCAGATTCAAAGCTAAATCTTCAGTAAAAGTTGTCTCAGAAGCCTAGTGAGAGTTCTCTGATAAACTTGAAACACTTTTCATAAGCAGTTTTTGGGATGGCCTTCAGCTCCTTCAGCGAATTTTGTTTTATCTCTTCGATCGACTGAAAATGGTTTCCACGGAGCGGCAATTTCAGCTTTGGGAACAAGAAAAAATCACACAGAGCCAAATGTGGTGAATACGGTGGTTGATTGATGGTAATCATTGCGTTTTTGCCTTTAAATTTGGTCACAATTGTGTCTCGCTGAGATGGTGTATTATCAATGTGTCAAGTCCATGAATTGTTTTTTCACAATTTCGGTCATTTTCGATCAGATATTTTCATATCACTCCAGAACAAATTTATATGCACCAAAACACGAATATCGAAAAAAACAATGAGCATTTTAGAACGGCTTTGGTTTAGTTTTTTTTTGGTTTCGGCTCATTTTTTTCGCCTCCATTCCGATCTTTGTTGACTTGTTTGCATGTCCAACTCATAAACCCATGTCTCTTCGACAATTATAATGCTCTCCATGGATGTGGGAATCGGGATTTGTACGTGCAAGCATGTTCAAAGAAACCTGTTTACGGTACTCTTTTTGAAAAAAATTCAGCTTTATCGGGACGAGTCGAGCAAGAAGGCGTTTCATACCGAAAATATCATTCGAACGAACTCACAAAAGAAGTCGAGCTCTCTTGTCATCTCTCTAACACTTGACTGACGATTTTCAAACACCGTGTTCTTAATTTTTTTTAATATTTTCATCAGTTGAAGAGGAGTCGTCCAGAACGAATCATATTTGTAACGATCTCTCGACCGTCTTTGACGGCTTTGTCTGACTCGTAGGATTGTTTTTTTGATTCAGCGTAAGCCTTTTTCAACATTCGCAATGATTCCGCATACGAAATCAGGCTAGGTATTTAATTAAGGAAATCCCTACCAACTTAGCAAAATACATTTTTTTGAAATATCATTTAACCGGGGAATTTAATTGTAATTTCCGTGTGTTTTTTTTGTCACGATGTATGTTATAGCTGGTCACGAACGCGTAACTTTTCAAGCCTGTATCTCCATAACTATTTCTCCGATCAACTTGAGAATTTAGGACAATATTCTTGTAACCTCACGTAAAAAAATTGATTCGAGGATTGATGAGCCACAGGTCTGTACCTTTGAAACATATTAACAGAAATCTTTCGTATTCTCAGACTTAATTATCTAAAAGAAACTGTACAACCATATTGCTAATTTCTTTTTGGCATCCCGATTTTATATTTCATGGAATTAGTTAGCAAAACTACCAAACATTTGATGTTTTAAAATAGGTTGGAAAATAGGAATATGTTCTCAGACTCGCTAGATATTGCTATTATCAGGAAACGTTCTCGCATGAGCTTCTCAAGTTGATTAGAAGGCAGGTGAAGGGAACTAATCGGTTTCGCAGCAATAAGTTTTATGATTGTACAAAAATATGTTTGCTGGCGAACTAAAGCACAAAACTAAAGGTATTTGAGTTTAATGCTGACCTTGAAAATGCCAATAGTTTTTGTAAAAATTTCTTGTAGACTAAAAAAAAAGTAGGCGGCATTTCTTAGACTGAATTTAAAAAAACAAACTTCTATAGTAAGATATGTAATTGGCTTAAAAGAAGAATAACTTGAATTTGAGAAGCTATTTTTTATCTCCCCAAATAATTTCTAAAATATCGGAAATCACCCTGTATACATTTACTTTCTCATCTTTGAAAGTAAAAAACCGTTATTAACCACAAAACAAAGAAACCAAACACGCTGATAGTAAGGAAAAACAATAACATTCACCTCCCTGACAAACACTTCAATCGAAATTACACTAATCCACTACATCACTACACCACTCCAACTCCTTCCCTCCCACCGCCATTACACTTTGCACAAATGTACAGCAAATATTTAATCTACCCTACACCGACACATACACACATGCATCTATGGTATATGTGTGCTCAATGACTTCTGTTATTACGACAAGTTTTTCTTTTCTTCGGTTTTTAGGATTCCATTACAAGTGTACGTACATAAGTACCGTTTCGTTTCTGCAAATAATGCTTCACGGCATGTCGTGTCCAAGCTCCATCCCAAATGAGCAATTAATTTATTTGCTTTCCAGAAAAAGTCATTCACGTTTATTTGCACCTAATTGGCTTAAGTTCTACGTTTATTTACGAGAAGGTTCTTGCTGGTTGTAAAGCGTAAGAATTATTGCAAGTTTTTTGTTGACATAAATGTTACCAAGAGTTGCCTCATATTGATTAGACGAAAACACTTTCAAAGACGTTTCATTATAGTTTTTTCATGAGTTTGTTTGGGATTAGTTTTTTAGTTCGCCAAACAATTTTTTTGAGATAAAGTGGTAATATATATGTATGTATTCTGAAGAATGATTTGAACAAATTTAACGATATTGAAATGATCTGAGATCTTTGATTTCTGAAAGGAATGTATTTTTATGTTTTTGTTACCAATACCAATACATATTCCCATAGGAAAGCGTAAGGTGTGATATAACACGATCTTGGTGGCCAATTCACGGGTCCAAACCGTGAAATTATCTGCTCACCGAAGTGCTCTCTCAATAAATTCCTTGATTGGTACGATGTGTGGGAAGTAGCGCCGTCTTGTTGAAACCAAATGTCGCCGAGATCACGAGCTTCAATTTCTGGTATCACGTTACGTTCTCACCGGCATCATTTCGGAAGAAATATGGACCGATGATTCCACCGCCCCCAAACCACACCAAACCGTTGGTTTTTCTGGCTGAAGTGACAGCTCTTGAATTTCTTCAGGTTACTCTTCGTCCCAAATGTAGCAATATTGCTTGTTTGCATACCCATTGAGCCAGAAATGGACTCATCGCTGAACAAAATTTGGCTCGAAAACTTGGGATCTTCTTGGAACTTTTCAAGAGCCCATAGAGTGAAGTGATGCTGCTTGGGAAGGTCAGGCGGCTTCAGTTCTTGCACAATCTTATTCTTTTAATTAAAAAAAAAACTACTCCAAGTCATTTCATACGTCAGTCCGAATTGGTGCGAACGGCGATGAATCGACTCTCCACGGTGTTTGTGTATACTCTCAGCTACGGCTGCTATACAAGGTGCGTTCCAAAGTAAACAGGACTTAAAAAAGAAACAAAAGCAGAACAAATGCTTTTTTCGGCAAAATCTATTTATTTTATTCAAAAAATCTCCTTCTCCTTCTTCAATACAGCTTTTTGTACGGTCCAAAAGCATGTTGAACGAGTGTTTTAGCTCGTTGGCCGGTATGGCCGCCAGTATGCCGGTGCAAGCCTTTTGAATAGTCTACGTCTGCATAACGCTTTTCTTTCATGGGAAAATGCATTTTTCCGAAAAGGAAGAAGTCGCACGGTGCCATATCAGGTGAATACGGGGAGTGCTTAATAGTTAAAATGTGATTTTTGGTCAAATATTCGTCCTTTGAATGTTGGATTCTGAGCAATTTTTGGTTGTCAGTCAATTTGTGCGGAACAAACCGTGCACACACCTTTCGTAAGCCCAAATGTTCGGTTAAAATGCGATAAATCGATGTTTTGGAGATGTTCAATTCCATTTCCACAAATTTCAATGAAGATTTCGACTAATTTTTGATGAACTCGCGCACAGTTTCGGTGGAATTTCCGGTGATCACGGATTTTGATTGGCCCACATGTTGTTCGTCATTTATGTCCTCACGACCACTTTGAAAACGTTGAAACCACTCGTGCACTCTGCTACGGGATAGGCAATCATCGCCATAAACTTGTTTCATCAATTGAAACGTTTCGATGAAAGTTTTACCAACTTTAAAACAAAATTTAATGTTGGCTCTCCCCGTATCATTTTTGAAAAACAAAATGGACCGATGATTCCACTGGTCCACAAACCACACCAAATCGTTGTTTTTTCTGAATGAAATGGCAGTTTTTAAATCTCTTCGTGCCAAATATGGTAATTTTCTTTGTTAACGTAGCCAGAAATGTGGCTCGGGAGCATCGGATCTTCTTGAAACGTTTCACGAGCCCATAGAGCGAAGCACAAAGTGTATTTGTAGACTTTCTATTTATGACTTAGACATAAAATACATCAAGTCGTTTCATCCGTCAGTCCGAGTTGCTGCGAACGGCGCCGAATCGACACTCTCTCATTTCGTATACACTCTCTGCTACGGCTGTTATATTTTCTTCAGTGCCTGCTGGACGTGGTGTATTCTGTCCGAATATTATCCAATAAAGAATGCTGAGTTTCCAAAAGAATGATGTGTTTGTTGTAAAAGATGTTTTTCGGAGCCAAACGCTGCCACTTGATGTTACTGGGAGTCAAACGGATTAGAAAGTATGACAATTTATGAATAAGGAAATAATGAAATAATGTGGGTGGGATCCAGGTCGATATGGGCTTACATTCACAGATCAGTTAAACAAGAATCTTCTATAAAGCTGAATCAGTGGCCTTGTTGCTTTGCGTCTAAGAAAAGTCTAACTATTTTTTATTCGCATTCACTAAAATCAGAAAAAGTATTAACTAAGTAAGTAAAAAATATGCAATATCATAAAGTTTTTTGTTGCCACACTTTCCATGAAAAAAATATATCACATTTGAGAATTATGCAACTCCATTAAAAATGAACTTTTCGAATTTTCAATTTTATAAAAAATAGTTAAGCAATTTTATGAAGGCAAAACAATTCAAAACCTAGAAAAAAGTTTTGTAATAATTAATCGAAATAGTTTTTTGTAATAAAACACCGAAAACTAATTTCCCAAGGTAAAAAAATAGCGCAAACTTTTCATTGGCCTATAATACTAATTTTACAGGATCCAAAAATTTACAGTAATGCCAACTTTTTCGACACATTGTCATTTGCGCTCACAAATACATACACACATACATACAATAGTTAGCTACCAAAAATATCCGATTAGACATTTATTGTATTCAAATTTAGGAACTTCAACCGCACAATTTAACAGTAGTCTCTCTCGCCCGGCTTCCTCTCCGCCCACACACTTGACACGCATCATTGGCTTTGACATAGAAAAGGTCAGGCGCAGGCAACCTTCTAGGAATAGCACAGAAAAACACATTATTTATGTACAAAATTGAATGCGCTTTTTTGGTTTGTTGTTGGTTGTTAGTTGTTGTTGTTGGTTCATTGTTGGAGGTGGAAAACATTTCAATTATACGAAAGCGTTGTTGCCTTGAGAACGTGGAAAAACAGTGAAATCCTTGAAGCGCGCACACCGACCGACACACACCCGAAGTACTTCGACGAGCAGACAATGTGGACTACGGGGCGTATACGTGCTCCATATATCTATAAACCGAGTACATTAGAGCGCAATCGTATACAAACACATACAACCGCACATTGAGTTATTTTGAATTATTTTCTCTGTCAGCTTTTTACTAAATCATCAATCATGGCGAATATTTAAAAACAATTATGCCAATAAATTACCGCGAGGTGAAGGTGGATTTCGCCATTGTTGTTGTTGTGCTTTTGTGTGGCTTATCTAGCGCAGATATTAAAAGAAAGTATTAAGCTTTAAGAAAGTAATTGGCTTTTAACGGAAAACGCTGGTTGGCACATATAATAACACAGTGACTCTATGATTAATTTCTCTTTTCCAGCAAGAAACACATTTCGCATCTTAAAAGAGTGTTTCTCGTTTGAATGGATGTGTGGAGGTGATGCTTTTTAGCTGGGTTGCTTAGGGGAACATTGTGAGATCAATATTTTATTTTTTGAGGTTAAAGTCACTTTGTTATGTCTGGATATGCTTATTTAAGTTTTAAAAGATACTTGCCAAAATCAGAGCTCATAATAACAAGAATAAAAAAAAAAACTCATTTTTAGTAAGGTTTATGATGAGCTTGCTATGGAGTTCAATTTATCTGCAGATTCTACTGTTCCCTTTAACAATAATTCAATCAAAATTTCGTAAAGATATATTGTCAAATAAAAAAGTTGTTCACCAGTTCGTATGACAGCTATATCTTATAGTGGTCCAATAACGGTGGTATCGACGCATGAACTCTTTCCTGTGGGGAAAAGGCGTGTACAAAGTTGAAGGTCAATATCTCAAAAACTAAGCGACTAGCTCGTGCTTATAGAATAGACTTAAAGACAGAGAGACGTACGTTGATATTAAGTCCTCAAGCCCTTTATAAACTTCTTCTGAATTTATTTAAGTTTTCATATAATGTATATTCAGAGTGTAGTCATTTTTATTTCTTATCTTTTCCCTTTCTAATCTCCTCCTCTTTTCTTCTTCATAACTGAGAACCATGAAAATACCGTTGCATGCTAACGAGTAAAGAGATAGTAGACTTTAGACATACTTGTATACACGTTACCACTACGATTCTTCTTCTTCTTTCTTGGCGTAGACCCCGCTTATGCGGTCTTAGCCGAGTTTACAACAGCACGCCAGTCTTTTTTTTCTTTTTCGCTGCTAGGTGCCAATTGAAGATTCTAAGTATAGCCAGGTTCTTATTCACCTGCGTGCGGAGTTGAGATCTTCTTCTGAACTATGTCAATGTCGTCATATATCTCGCACAGCTCATCATTCCATCGAATGTGATATACGCCTTTGCCAATGCGTAAAGGACCACAAATTTCCAAACAATTTGGTTAATATCTGGTCAGTTGTTGATTTTCCAGGCCTAAAGCCACACTGATAAGGTCCAAGCAGTATGTTTACGGTGGCCTTTAATCTGTCACACAATAAGCTCGATATAACCGTATATGTGATGTTGAGAAGACTTAACCTACGGTAGTTGGCGCAGATAGTGGGTGGGTGTATTGCGCAGAGCACACTTAAATTCCAATCATTGGACTTGCTTTCGTCCGACCATATTTTACAAAGAAACTGTTGCATGCTTCTTATCAGTTCTTCGTCGCCGTATTTGAATAGCTCGGCCGGAAATCCATTGGCCCCCGCCGCTTTGTTGTTCTTCAGATGGGTAATTGCCACTCTAACTTCTTCATGGTCAGGCAATACAACGTCTGCTCCATCGTCATCGTTATCTCCTGGTGTTATGCTTTCGCTGCTATTCAGCAGGCTGGAGAAGTGTTCCCTGCTTCATTTCAGTATGCTTTGGGCATCAATCACTAGATAATCTCTTGGGGACTATGTTCCGGTTTTGTAACCTTTGTCCTCGCCACCCTTTCTTGAGGAATAAAGTGTGAGTAAATTAGGTTGACGGCTCTAGATATCATTAGTATATTGAACATTATCCTGCTTTCGTTTTAATAGAAATAAAAAAAACATTCGAAATTTGCATAGAGATTAAAGTTTTCTTACAAGCCGACTTCTTAGACGCTCTATGTTTTCAGAATGTTTTGAAGCTGTAGGTCAGGTAATTCATTATAGAAAATGAAATGAACTATGAAAGTTTAAAATAAAATCGATTTTTGAGAAGAAAAAAAAAACTACTCTATGAAAAAGGTTTTGAAAAAAATTACGAGGTACACTCCGACGTCACTAAAAGTAACAAGGTCCTCCACTACAGCAAAGATGAAAAGAACTCTTTCTAGAAAATATTGTCCGTGGAATGACCTACGGTCGAAAAAATCAAAAATTGAGAAAATGCCCATTTTTTATACCCTGAACAGGGTATATTAAGTTTGTCACGAAGTTTGTAACACCAAGAAGGAAGCGTCGGAGACCCTATAAAGTATACATATCATATATAAATGATCAGTATGTTGAGCTGAGTCGATTTAGCCCTGTCCGTCTGTCTGTCTGTCCGTCCGTCTGTATATATACGAACTAGTCCCTCAGGTTTTAAGATATCCTTTTGAAATTTTGCAAACGTCATTTTCTTTTCGAGAAGCTGCTCATTTGTCGGAACTGTCGATATCGGACTACTATAACATATAGCTGCCATACAAACCGAACGATCGGAATCAAGTTCTTTCGCATTTGACAATGTATCTTCACCAAATTTGGCATAAATTATTTTCTAAAGCAACAATGTAATCTCCGAAGAAATGGGTCAGATCGGTTAACTATAGCATAAAGCTACCATACAAACTGAACGATCGGAAAAAAGTTCTTGTATGGGAAACTTTTGCATTTGACAAGATATCTTCACAAAATTTGGTATAGATTATTTTCTAAAGCAACAATGTAATCTCCGAAAAAATTGTTCAGATCGGATTACTATAGCATATAGCTTCCATATAAACTGAACACATAGTTACTAAAAGAAATGCACCTGTGAAGGGTATATTAGCTTTGGTGCAGCCGAAGTTACCGTTTTTTCTTGTTTTTAATCCAGTTTTACCCAAAAATTTCGTCGTTTTTGGTCTGCAAAAATTCGATTTTTGATCAGCTTAAAAACAGATAGGTTACTGTATATATGTATAACTATAATATTTTCAAAACATGGAGAAACATCATAGTGAGCGGATACTTTGTTTCCGAGTAAGCACAAAGGTGCTGTTTCGAGAAAAACATGTTTAAAAGGCGCTATTCAGGAGTTTGTGCAAAAGTCGTTTAAAATACCAAAACTGAAAATTTAAACTATATAAATGCCGATATAATTTGTGTTCATAACTGTATACATTAGCGGCACGAATTTCTTGCGCCTAAAAGCACACATTGATCACATACATATATTGTACAATAATAATACATAATACATAATACATAGTATGTATGTGCATGCGAGCATATAATAACCGAATATATGAACGTATGTAAATATAAAATAAATGCGAACGGCGCAAGAAGTGCATAAATCAGCCGAAACTTTCTTACTCATAACCGAAAATGCTACAAGCTCTGCCATCGCATGCTTACTCACTTATGTAAGCGCCTCCTATACACATATACTAGACATATGTAGCAGTATTTGTCTGTGTGTGCATGTAGCTACTTTGCACTTACCAACTTTGCTGGAAGCATTTACAACAACAACGCCAACGAAACAAGGAAACAAAACTGTTTGTACAATACTTAACAAAATTGTTTGTTGTTCCTTTTGTTATAGTATGTGCTTGCTGCAACATTTGTTGTTGTTGTTTTTGTAGCTGCTGCTACTATTACTGGCCGCTTTGTTGTATGATTTTGTTGTTCATTTAAGAATTTCCAAGGAATTTCAGTTCAGCTGAGTTTAGTTCCAAACAGTTGAGTTGAGCTGATTGCAGTCCTGAACTCACACACACACACTTTAACACACAAACGCATTTACAGTAAGTGCATATGTATGCATTAGCATACACACACCCATTTTGAGTAATAACTACCAGTAAAAATATGAGCTACTGCATAAGACCCGAAGGATACTCTACTTAATTATGCGTGTGGGATATTTGGCTATCTCCATATAGCTGCAAGTGTGTGCGTGTGTAAGCAAGGATGTTACGACGGTAGTTTGTTAACCCAGCCTTGGCACGTGCCCGATAAATTGCGCAAACAAATTAAACATGTGAACACCTTCCAACATTACTTTTAGCAGACATATATGTACATACGAAAGAGGTGATTTGAGATCAAGTTGAGAGAGAGTTAGCGTATTTTGAACCATTTGCAGATATGTAACCGTTAGATTTTCTTACACAATGTGAAAAATTCAAAATATGTCAAATTTCTCAAGAATCTAGTTAATATCTAAGTAAGATGGTTTTCAAAGATTGTGCTGGGCTTGCTTATGAGTGAAAAAATGAGAAGAGATGAGCCATCAAAACTCTCAAAATTGCGTAGCAGTTGAACGAAAAGCATTCTTGCCTGATAATTAAGAGTTAAAGACGACATTTTTATACGGATATCTCTATATGGTCTTAAAGACACTTTGCTCCTCCATATGTCCTGTGAAATTGGGAGCAAAGAGACACAGGAGAAGCTCTGAAAGAGCAATTATATCAATGATGCTTTTAATACTGAATTTAAGCTTTTTGAATAAAAACAACTCCGCTGCGAAAGTTATTTGTGACGCTTGACGTTAGCTGATAGAAGAGACTGTAGGAACATGATCGGAATACCAACTAGTCACACACCCGCAGAATGGCACTGCCAGATCGAGAAGACCGCAGGAAATGACAAGAGCACGGCACCAGGGAAACGATGAAGCATCACTTGTGTACTTGTCCCGCGTTGGCAAGATCACGCTGTAAGCATCTGGTGCCCCCACGGTATGATACACTGGAGAAGGTATCGATAGTGGGGCCGCAGAGTCTGTTTAAATTCGCGTTAAGCGCAGGCATCCTAAAGGTTGACTACTCCTCATCGACCTGTTAACTGAACTCAATCAGGTATTCCAAATGGCTAAAACTGGTTTATTCGAGGCTTATTAGCCTACCAGGTTAACCTAACCCAGCCTTTAGTTTAATGCAGATCACAGCTAGCGAATCCCAGGAAACGGAAGCCATAAGCTTTTCAGCTTATACTTCAGTCTACGCCTTCTTTAGAGTACCTTCACTTGGTGAAGTTCACTGTTTTTTACTGACGTTTGGTCTCTGGTGTGTAAATAGTGGATCTTTGTTTCGCCGTCGGCCGCGAAACATTCATGAACTTCGTTGTACTGCTCTTACATAGCAAAAAAGCTAGCTGGGGAGTGTTTTAATGTCTGCCCTTGTTGTCCAGAGCAACTAAATGCGGCACTCATAGCGTCTTCAGCTTCCTCATATCCAATATTTCTAGCAAGATATGACCCAAATGATTTTTTGAGATACATATTTTTATCCTTAGATAGTAGCTCTCTCGCACTTTCTATCGGTGGTCCGTTAAAACACCGTATATATGTATATAGCGCCAGGTATTACATAGTATATGAGAATGTACCTCTTCTTCTTTATCGGCGTAGACACCGCTTATGCGTTTATAGCCGAGTTTACAACAGTTCGTTAGTCATTTGGAGATTCTAACCTGGCTACAGGTCCTTTTCCACCTTGTCTTTCCAACGGATTAGAGGTCTATGGTCATATAGCTCAAGCAGCTCGCGACGTCCGGTCTTCGACCAAGTATCCTCTGGGTAGCCAAAAAAAAATCCGTTTGAAGGCGAACTAAAGCGAGAAGGCGAAACATCCCTCCCCAGGGTTGTGCGCTGAGTTTGGCACCCGGACGTAAAAAACATCCCCTTGAAAGGAAGAATGTACTAAATGAAAATACATTTCTCTTATTATTTCGAATTTTATAATATTGGACTAATATATATGTATGTACCAAGAACCACCTTCAATAACGACATGATACTTATATATTTCATGGACTGTCAAGACTGTCGTATGCATACCGCACATACAAATTCTTTTCACACTAGTTTCAGAGCAGTTCAAATTTTGTGCTAATGAATGGATCATTTTTGGTTGTCTGCTGTTTGTTATGTTATTGTTATTGTATGAGTTAAACTACTGTTAAAGCTGTGCTACTTTTTGAAAGATTACGAAATTCGCTTACAAATTTGTTACATTTAAATATCGGTAACTACTGCCAGCACATACACACACATATTCTGATATATGTATACTCATATAAATTTTGCTTCCCTCTGGATAAAATACCCATACATGATGTGCTATCTACTTAGCCACTCGTATCAACTTGCTATACAAATTGTATGTACTCGTATGAGCCTTTGTACGGAATTCACTTCTTAGCTTTTGGCTAGTTTGTATGCGTTGTGGCTTTGTTGTTCAGCTAATGAGTTTAAAATACATTTGAGACTCGCTTTCATGTGAGAAATTTATAATATTTAGTTTGTTAACTTTTTCGTAAACCAATTGATAGTACAGCTATTACACATGCATATATGTATATGTATACATATATATATATATATGTATATGTCGTTTCATAGTTATGAAAAATGGAAATTTAAAGGTCCAAGTTGATCAACATGAGGGTTCGATTAAAATTGTTATTTTTCAAGGGGACATTTTTTATAATATTAAACAACATATGGAAATGAAGTTTACCATAAAGTGGGAGCCAGAAGAAAACGTTGAAGACCCTATAAAGTGTCAGTTTTTTTTTGGTTCTTTAACTAGAGGGAAGTGTCAAAAGCCCGAGTCCGGAACTTCAATTCGCTAAACCTAACGTATTCTCAACTCCACGGAACCATCTGATTAAGTATTACTTTGTGGGAATAATAAGACATTTAAGTCTTCTCTATGGCGCGGTCTGACAGACGCCTAATCTGCTGCATATCTCTCAGTTTTGTCATGATTGAGGCTGCCGCTTCGCTGACAGCTTTCCAGTTCTCAGTGAACTGACTCATGACTGTCGTCCACCGAGTGTAGTTTTAAGTTTTTCCATTGTATTTAAATAGCGAGCGCAATAAAAGAATACTTGCTCGGAGTCTTCAAAACACTATGAACAATTTGGAAAATTCGGACTAACGTCGTGCTGGAATCTGTACAGGTGGGCTCTAAAGCACCCATGTCCACTTAGTATTTGGGTTAAGTACAAATCCAGGTCCCCATGTTTTCTATCCATCTACGAATGGATGTCCGGTATCAATATGTGCCTCCAACGTCCTTTGAGTGAGTTTTGCCACCGCTGCGTCGGCTCTGATAACTTGTATACTTGCTCGTATTCGTCACCCTAGGCGTCAATGGACATCATACTGGCTATTACTTCAGCAGCATCGCTTGATATTGTTCGAAAAGCACTGATCACTCTTAGTGCCGACAGCCTTTGCTCTGTTTTTATTTCTTTGGCATATGCTCTAATGCCTTGCGCTTGGATCCAAATTGGTGCCGCATATAACACTACCGACCTCATTACCTTTGCGAGCAAAAATACTTAGGCGGCTGGAAAGCACGCAGTCTTTATTTGTCATTCATTATTGATAAGACGTTTAGGATTTTATTCGCTTTACTTGCAGTGTATTCCAGGTGATCCTTAAATTTGAGTCTTGAGTCTATTATTACTCCCAGATATTTTAGTTCTGGCTGTGTAGGAATTTCACACTCCCCTATGGTGAGAGATATACTTTCACTCCAGAAGTCATCTAGGTGTTTAGCCACTGCTACCACAATAAGGTCCTCTGCGAATGCTATTAACTTAACGGCTTTTGGTTGGTATCTTCTTCTCACTCTTACATTAGGTTCCATAGAAAGGGACCTAAAACCGAGCCTTGCGGTAGTCCACTCGAAGTAGAGTAGCTCTTGCGGCTTTCATCAGTATCGAAATACAGTCGCCTGTTTTAAAAGTAACTCATAACAACTCTCATAGGTTATTGGGTAAGGTGTATTCCATACAGATCCATGATTATGTTTGCACTTGCCCAACGTATAGGTATATCTGTATGTATATGTATATGTATGTACGCGAACTTGTCTCTCTGTTTTCGAGTTATCTCTCTTTGCTCTTCAAGAAGCTGCTCATTTGTCGGATCCGTAGATATGGAATCACTATATCACATAACTACCATGCAAACTAATCGATCAAAATCAAATTGTTCTATAAAAATCCTTTTTTTTATTTGTAAGACATATTCACAAAATACAACGTAGGATATTGCCCAAGGCGATGCTAACATCTCCGATCGAACCAAAATAGGTGTTATTTAAACTGAGTATTATAGCTTCGGTGCAGCTGAAGTTAACGTGTTTTACGTTCTACCTACTTATGTTTTCGTTAGATCCCATGTTCGCTGAAGAAAACTCAGCAATCGATGTTTTCGTGGATAAAAAATTTTGATGGTAGCAAATCTTCAGGAGCGAACATCTTTCCATTCCCATGCCAGTCGGGTCTACGTAATCGAAACGAACCCGGATTTTTTTTCCAGACGTCCAAACAGTCAATTGTCCGATATCTTCTGCCTAAAACCATTATTCGTCACCTCTATGGATTTATCCACAATGTCTCTGCAACACAACCGGTTTGGTAACCAAAAGTGCTTGGGTTTAGAAATAGAAATAGGAGCCTATGTGAAAACTCTAAAGTCCTTTCTCATTTTTAGAAGAGAATTTTCAAACATTTTTTTTTAATAATTTTCCATTTGGTGCTTTGATTGAATAACACTGATTGTGTAAAAATTTTCGAGGAATATGAACGAGTATTGTTTCTTAATTAATTATAGTTGAAAACCTCGTTCGTATACAAATGTATTTATATAAACATGTGTATTAATAACCTCCATATATCCAGTGAGCCAAGGGTAACGACGTAACCTCTGATTTGCTAACACGTTTTGCAAACTCATAAAAGTTATTTTTAGAAAAATCATTTTCACTGGCATTCACAAATATTTATACACCCACAAATGTATCTACAGAGGATATAGAGAGCAATGGAAACGAGCTCAGGTTTTTCAGCACATTCGACTACATAATTATACATACTCACATACATAATTACATAGCTATGCTCATACATATGATGTGTTCAATAAATGAGCGAATCTGCTTTATCACATTTTGGCATGCATCGCATCTATTGACATTTGACATTCCATCACAACGATTAGTGTCACATAATGCTCGTTAAATTTTTTTCTTTGTTTGTTTGTTTGTCTAGTGCATAAATTTGCAGGTGGGTCTGTTTGCCTGTGTGTTGGTATGTGAAATTATTACCACATCAGGTGGCACTTATGCTTTTCCAATGTTGCCAATGCTGGGTCATATAATGTGATTTCAATATATATTTATATTGAAATAATAATTGCTTTACGAACTGCATTAAATTTATACAAATAAAATATTTGTCTTTAGTTATAAACGTAAATTATTTCGAAGCTTTATTTGTTTTTTTTAACTTTACTTGCAATATTATATTATAAAAACAGCATAGAAATTGTCACTGTATAAGTTATAAGTAAATGACGAAAAAAGCTTGAGTTATAAATAGGATAGGATGGCAAATCGGTACCGCGTTCCAAACAGTATTTGTTTTTGGTCATATCTGGGTGTTTTTCAGCCATGGAGCAGCTTGTTGTTCGGGGAAGCCAAAAATTTTCGTCTTCAATAAGCTCACATAAGGTCTGTTAGGAAGAAATCCTGTATTTTTCTTACAGCTGGGCTTGCAGGGTCCGGCACGAAGTGTAACCAATTAAAAGGTCCATAAATTCGGTTTGGAAAATTATTTTTATTTATTTTAAAGTACAAAATGTGTGAAAATAATCATAAATTCAGGACCAATTCACTTTTGCTCGATATGACCACCTTTTGCCTTAACTATGGCCTTGAGACGTTCAAAAAACGAATCGCAAGCTGCCCGAATGTGACTTGCCGGTATTTTGGCCCACTCACGGATAATGGCTTTCTTCAGCATCTCGAGATTGGTGTATTTATTACATCTGACCTTGCTCTCCAAAATGGCCTAGAGAGAATAATTCACTGGATTCGCATCTGGTGAATTCGAGAGCCATTATGTGGTCGTAATGAAGTTCGGAACGTTGCTTTTCAGCCATTCTTTGTTCACTCGCGCTTTGTAAGACGGTGCTGAGTCTTGTTGAAACATCCATGGTTTGCAACCAAAATGTTTGTTTGCCCACGGCTTCAAAGCAGCCTCCAGAACACTTTCTCGATAATATGTCGCATTTACTTTGACGCCAGGCTCGATGAAAACAATTGAAGAGCGCCCATCTGCGGTGACTGCGGTCCAAACCATCACTACTTCCCT
This sequence comes from Bactrocera tryoni, assembly GCF_016617805.1. Lineage (NCBI taxonomy): Eukaryota > Metazoa > Arthropoda > Insecta > Diptera > Tephritidae > Bactrocera > Bactrocera tryoni. Next base: position 19,722,097 of record NC_052502.1, read on the forward strand.
CTCTTAAGTCTTACTTGTTGCTGCTTCGGTGTGAGATCATGGGCCTTTTGGAACTTGTAAGGCTTGACCTTGAGCTCATTTTTCAATATGCGTCGGATGCTGCGGTCGGATATTTTCAGTTCTTTAGCCATTTGATTGGCACTTCGTCGGGGATTTCGCTCAAGTCGCTTCTTCACTTTCCAAACCATCTCAAGTGACGTTGCCGTCTTTTGATGACCACCTCCATGGCGCTTTGCGATACTACCAGTATCATTGTAACGAGTGATGGTGCGATAAACAAAATCTTTATTCACATTAAGGTGTTTGAGCTCACGAACAATTGCTGGCTGTGATTTTCCAGCTAAATATAAAGCAATTACACTATTATATATATTTTTTTGCGTTCGCTTTTGTCAAACCTCTTTTGTAGACTTGTGAACAATACTCCGAACTGTCATTCAGCAAATTTATAAACAGCTGATTCCAGTGCGACAGCTGCGCGAACGGTCTGAAGTTGGTTACACTTCGAGTGCCCTGTAGTAATCTATATCTCACATGTATAAGATAATATTTTGTACTAAAAAAGCTCAGTACAACACTTGAGTACGCGGTAAAGGTGGACACCGAAACAGAGAAAATACGGAATGGTTGAAAAGTTAATAATGTTTGTTGTCCTTATACCGTAAGAATCAATTACTAGCAATTTTAGTTTCATGTTCTGGCAGGTCAGTTATTGAAATAATTGATAGAGTACGAGTATTGGAAGTCGTAAAGTCCGACGAGCACTGTTTCGATTACCCGGAAGCTAAACATTGAAAAAGAAAAAAAACTGGATATACAGATTCAACGACATGCGACTCGCTGCTGAATCGCAGTAAATCGATCAATTTCTGAAGCGCATGGTTGTTGGCGATGAAAAGTGAAAAGAAAACTATCATGGTCAAAGCGCAGAGAGCTGTTGCTAACCGTGGCCAAGTCAAAATAGACAACCAGGAAGGATTTACTATGTGTTTGGTAGAACTAGCAGGAAACCATCTACTATCAGCTGCTCTTCCAGGACTCACTATAAACAATTGAGTCGCCTGAAGAAAGTAATCGCCCTGAAGGAGTCAGCTTTGGTTAATATGCGAGTAATTGTTTTCCACACACATCGATAGTTACTTGTCAGAAGATTCGGAACATGGTTGGGAGGTTATTATGCATCCAATTTATGGTCCGCACCTGGAAACAAGCATTCTGTTCCTGTTTATGGCGTATGATTCGGCTCAAGAAAAGCTTGTGAAAATCGAGTTCGAGTTTTTTGCCAATCGGAACGAAGGTTTCTGTGAAAGTGGTGTTTCGAAATTGAAAATAGCAACAATTTATCGAAAAACATGAGGCGCGTTTGCAGTTGTACCCTCTTGTGGAAGATTGTACCTTCTCTATTCAACTTTGCAGCTTGAATTATTTTCTCCAGCAGTGGATTGAAGAAGTAGGGTGTCGCTTTGTCTGAAACCTCGTTTGGTATCGAACGGCTCGGAAAGGTCCTTCCCGATTCTGACGGAGCTTTTGGTGTTGGTGTAGTTTTTCGGATATACCAAATTCAGACATCGCGGCATTAAGGCAGTTCCTTTTCGTGCTGTCAAAAGCAGCTTTTAAATCGACGTAGATATGGTGTGTGTCGATCCTCCTTTCACGGGTCTTTTCCAAAATTTGGCGGATGGTGAATATCTGGTCGGTTGTTCATTTGCCATGTCTAAAGCCACACACACATAATGTCCAATCAGTTTGTTGACGGTGGCCTTTAATCTTTCACACAATACGCTCGATGGAACCTTATATGCGATGTTGAGGAAGTGTATCCCACAGTAGTTGGCGCTGTTTGTGGGGCCTCCCTTTTTGTGGATTGGGCAGAGCACACTTAAATTCCTATTCGTACATGCTTTCGTTCTACCATATGCTACAAAGAAGCTAATAGCTGATGCTTATTAGTTCTTTCCCGCCGTATTTGATAGCTCGGCCGGCAATCTCTCGCCCTCTCCGCTTTGTTGTTCTTCAGGCGGGTAATTGCTATTCGAACTTCTTCGTGGTCGGGCAATGGAACGTCTGCCCCATCGTCATCGATTGGGGATTCGGGTTCAACATCTCCTAGTGTTATACTTTCATTGCTATTCAGCAGCCTGAAGAAGTGTTCCCTCTATAATTTTAGTATGCTCTGCGTATCAGTCACAAGATCACCTCTGGGGGTTCTATAATAGTATGTATATCATCTAGTTTTGGATTAATTCGCCGCAAGTGATCTTCTATACATACACTAAATTTCTTTAAATTGGGTAATCTCTAATTAATACCTGGCTTTAATGGTATAAAAAATGTTTTGTTACAAAAAAGCTCTGTTCTTGCCTTAAACTGTCAGTGCCTTAAATTATTGTGGCATGATTTTATAGTACAAACACACTTATTTATTGTTGTTGTTTTGTGCTTACTATAATTAAGACATTTAAACAATTTGTTATTACATTAAATTGTTTTCATTTGATATTTCCGAGTTCTAGGTTCCACTAGGTCAAGAGTATATGATTTCATACTAAATGGCGAAAATGCAATAAGTCCATACAATCATTAAAAGGTTAAGTCAATAATTGAAATGCTAATATTTGCTTTTACTCTCGTACGAGAGAGCCAAACAAGACTTATTGACAAATTATGTAATTGAAATGATTTTGCCATTTCATCTTCATTCCGCTTTATGTAAATACAATTATATATTAAAAACACACGAAATACATATACATACATATATTATATGATTCTATATGCATGAATAAATATGTATATGTATGTATGCACATATACATATACTATATGTACATACTACTAACAGCTTGACAATCATTCAAGTCAAGTAACTGCAAATAAAGTTAAATATTTAATGGTGAAAGGGATGCAAAGCGCCGTCGCCAATTCCACGACAATTCAAAGCAAATAGCAGAAACATTAGAGCCAAGCCACTTTGCAATCCCTTTTCATGTACTCGGAGTCGAACAAAAATGGCAGAAAAGTAGTGCAAAAAAGTTTTGACCAACACGTTTCAGCCATTGCACCTCCACATGCACATATAAGTATACATACATATATACATGTGTATACATATGTGTGAGCTTTGCAAGCTAAGTAAAATTTGTAAGCGTGTAGGTGTGTATATGTGCGCGTTGTACAATAGTTTGGCTGGCACATCGCTCACACCGCATTTCTCACACGCTCCAGAGGCGATTTTGTTGCCATTCATCCGCCTGCTGAGCGAAATGTCGTACAATGACTTCAGCGCGTTTACAGCAACAAACACGCACACACATATATATGCACACTTATGTACATATATTTGGTATATTATCGTTGGCGGCCGTTGCAGCGCTCCCATTGTTATCATCAACGTCGCCCTCGCCGTTACATTGTGTCGCTGAGTAACACCATTGTAGGGGCCTGGCCGCCGTCAACTAACAGCGAAGAACATCAAAAATTCATACGACTGTAATTGCCTGACAGGAAATCCTAATTTTCCGGTCACAGATGCCTAACAACCAACACTTAAGCAAACACTGGCAAACATCACATTAAAGATATTTATATATATGTATGTGAGCGCTGGTTGTTTGTACATATAACGCGTGGCGGTAAAGGTGCACTTTTTTTCGCTAAAACAATGAAAGTTCGAAACTTGAAAGGTTTGGCAATGTTTTTGATCCTACGAAAGATAAGAGTTTAGTGTGATAAATTTAGTTCTACAAACATGATCGGTGGCTGCTATAGTCGCTACTGAACTCCCTCGTACTTAAACATGGGTCTTCAGAAAAAACTACAAAAAGATAAACCTGGTTCTCTCACCTCTGTGTGAGATATGACATCTACATATCGTCACCTAAAATGCAAAATAACGTAACAACATTTTCGAAAATTTACAGTGGCGTGAATGAAACACGAAATAAAATGGAACAAGAGTGAAAAAAAATTTATATTGGTTAAAACTGGTTTATACTATTTGAGCGCAGAACCTGAAAATGTTGGACAAATGTCATATTATGAATGTAATTTGAAGTAGTGAATCGTAATCAATAAGATACTCAATTTCGAATTTTTTGATTATACGTTATTTTGCATTTTAGGTGACGATATACGAGTATGATCACTTTTCTAACATGTTTTTCAAAAATTATGTTAAAAGAAGATCTATTACGAGTATTTGTCTATATATGACTATTCAATGTGGTCTTTATTCTTTCTGTCTAAAAGCATTTTAAACATTAAAAATTTCATCTCCAGCCATCAATCAGATATTTATTAGGCTCTAATAGGGAAATGGGGAAAATAAAATACGAAAATTTCTATGTGAAAACTTGCGAAGAATACTACAAGATCTCAGTGTATATTCGTCTGTTGGACGATAACCGACAAAGATTTGAAAACGCGCTTTTCTAGAAAAGTATTGGATGGATTTAAACTGAGTTTGATGCTTCCATGAAATTTTCCCACCAGGATATTAAACTATTTAAAGACTACTATATTTAATATAATAATCTTCAATATTGGAGCTTAGTTGATTTACAAACAGGCGAAAAAATAGAAAAATCGTGTGCTCGGCAAATTCGGATTAATCTGAACTTTGTCTAAGGTACTATAGGTCTAAACCGGGTTTAGAATTTTTGAGGCTTTTTTTTTGCCTTTCAAATTGAGTGGAGGTTTTCCTCTTCCTCTACTTCCCCCGGTGTGTACTGCATCGAATACTCCCAGAGGCTTCGCCGAGGCCCGAAATATGGAAATTCAGCATAGGAAAATTCTTTAAGCTACCAGTCTGTCTCCAGAGCCACCAACCAGATCTATCATGTTGTGATAGACGAAGACAATTCTCCAGTGTTTTAGACGTGCGTACGCTCCGAGGTCCTAACATTGACTTTCACCACTGTTGCAGCCAAGATACACACGCACCCACCCGCGAAATGTATTTTATTGATCAATTTCGAAATTGGCCACATCGGTCAGTAACAACCGATTATCCAACCCTTTTAAACTTCGCCTTAAAATCGCTGGCTCGAAACCAGTTTTAGATCCATAGTCTTTCAGACAAAATTGTTCAGAATATGTAATCCGCAGAACCTTTCCCACATACCCGATTTTAGAAAAAAAAAAAATCGACAAGATTAATAAGGCAGTCCTGAATTAAAATTAACTCCAAATATAATTACATTAAAAATTTTGGAGAAAAATATCGAGATTCCTAACTATACAAACAACTTTGTCTTCTTCAATAACGCTACCTTTAGTTCGACCATCTTTATAACCTATCACTTTACTTAATTTTTGTGTTGAATTGTATTATGGTTATCTAAGGTTTAGTTTTGGTATTCGAACTATAATTTTAGTGTTTCATTGATTTGGGCATATCGTTAAAATACTTACAGATTACTAGTTTAGTTAGTAGTTTTTCCGGTAAGGTACTTCAACGTTCAGTCATTCTCTCGAGAAACAACTCTAACACTTTATTAAAAATATTTTAAAAATTGTTTAATGTGTCAGATTTGTTACATATACTTGTATTATATGTATATTGAGTCAATCGTGTAGTTTTGTTTTTAATTTGACCGTTTATTTAAGAAAAACTCTTAAAATATTTGAAACTCTAACATTTTCTCATTTTTCTGGTAATTATTGGATTTATAGTCAGAAGGAGCAAGATCTGGTGTATAAGACGGATGAGGCAGAATCTCTCAACCGCTGTATACAAATAGTTTTTAACCGGTTTTGCAACGAAACGACGTTGTCATGATGAAAAATGATTGCCTCGTGCATTGTCACGAATTTCGAGCACTTCGCTTGTAGCAATTTGAAGAGTTGTTGTCGGCAGTGTTTTCTACTAATGGTTTCACCCGGTTTAATATATTCATAAGTGCTGATTTATATCATTTGACTCCACCGATTGCAGAGTATTACCATGGCGTCATGGATATTCGACCTTGCCGTTGATTTGCCTAGTTGGACAGGTTTTACACATGATATTTTACGTTTAGGGTTGCGTAATGGATATATTTTTCAACAACAATGAGAATCCGACGTCAAAACGACATTTTTGTATCGTTTAAACACCATTTTTACGTGCAAATCGACTTTCAATGTCTTTTGGCTTCAATTGATATGACATTTTTTTTGCTTTTGGATGCATCCGACTGTTTTTATACGCTTTGAAACAGCTGCATGAGTACCTTCCAAAGATTCTGCCGCTTTCTTATGTTTGGCTACAATCTTCATCGATTATTCCTTCCATCATTTTCAAACTCTTTTGGTCGTCCAAGGCGTGCTTCGTTTTCAAAGTCATATTCACCACTTTTAAGTCGTGTACATCACTTCTGGAACGTTCAGAACCTACTTATTTGGAGCATATTCACCGTACGCTTTTACCAATATACAATGGCTTTTGACTTTCTTTATATTAAAGTAATGAAGAAGAACTTTTTCAAATACACTTTTTCTCTAACCAAGTTCGACATATTTGAGTCTAAAAAAATTGTTTACGCTTCAAACGAATGACACGACAGCAGCTTTCCAATGCTTGTTTGTCATATGGGAATAATGAAATATTAATCAAGTAAGCCATCTCTTGGTAAATCGTACGAATATTAGATACCGAACCGAACCGCAGAACATGTTAACATCAGACGAGAAAACTTTTTAAGTTATTCAGGAGGATTGGGTGAAAGATTCAAGAAACAGGAAATAATTATGAAGAAGCGGACAAAAGGTATGTGAAATTAGACTTTTACCGTGAACAAAGTCAAATACCCTGCGGAGAAAGGAGTTTTTTCCGATTAGGACTGGAATATAATTTATTTACTCGTCCGCAGACATTCTTTAGACTGTATAGAGTACTCAATGTTACCATCACCTTCATATTCATAAGCAGATAGCTCTCTATAATAATTGATATCTTTTATAGCTTAACTCCAAATTATTATTTTGACATTTATTCAACTTTATAAACACACGTCGTTGTCTCTTTTTTCCCTTTCCAACAGAGTCCCAAATATGCGCCACCCATTGAGTTCGTTGACGAGGCCGCACTGAGTCCACCCGACGGCTACAAGGACAATGGCTTGAAGAACACGCTCGGCGGCGCGCTAAGCGGACACATCTTCGGCGCACAGCACATTCAACAGCTGCAGGTCATACAGCGATTGCAGCAACAAAGGGCCGCCATGTTGGCTGCGCGCAACAACAACCAGATACCGCCACCGCCGCCGCCAGTCGGCAGCGCAACGCTCAGCCAGCATCACCAACATCAGCAGCAGCAAGCACAGCAGCAACAACAACAACAAATAGCACAGCAAGCGCAACAACTGCACCAACAACAGCAGCAGCAGCAACACCATCAGCAGACGCAACAACATTCGCCTGACGACGACTCGCTTGGCGTTTGCACCGAGTGCGCCGAATGTGCCGAGTGCGCGGCCAAGCAGCTCCAGGATACAGGTAAATACACCAATCTAACTAATCACTTTACACTCCACACCACTCTTTACCCAGCAATTCTAGCCTATCGCATTTCTATTTTACGGTGTCTACTTATTTTAGTTGTTGTTGTTGTGGCACAAACACCTGTAAACCGAAAGGTGTCTGTGCCGTCGCAAATCACCGGATGTTGGCTGCTTCCATCTGTGCTCATGTGTGTGTGTGTGTGTGTCGAGGTTCAGTGTATGTGTGTGTGTGTGTGTGTGTACTAATGGAAGTTCGAGCATGTGGTTAAGTTAGATACCTGCGGTGACAATGCAATTAGTCTGACTACATTCAGCCGACTTTGTTGGCAAATTATGATGTGCCATTAGAGCTGGCGGAGCAGCACGACGAGCTCACAACTTTGTCAGCCGGTCTCCCGCCGCAATAGCAATCGAGTCGCTCAGTCTAGTCTGTGATTATTGTGCGCTGGCTGCTTTGGTGGCTGCACCCACACCGTCAGCTGCGCGCACGGGCTGCTGCACTTCCTCCGCTGGCATCTGCTGGACAGGCGGGTTGCCAACTGGCTGGCAGAGGTGAACGTACAAGTGGCACGGTATTTCAATTAATCGCAAATTATGCCGTTGGATTTGAACGTTGTTGCTTTTGTTGTGTTTTTTTTTTTGCCCACATCACAAGCAGCGCAGTCTCCGCCATAAATGAGCACAGAATCTGGCCATAACGGCATTCCGCTGTTGGGGGAATAATTTATTTTCAAGTTTTTATTTTCCATGAAGAGCGCAGTTCAAACACTCACTGGAGACCGGCTGCAATCTATTTTGAATATATTGCTGGAGTATTTTAATTATGCTTTTATTTTGTCCGCTGGCAACATTGGCAGTGATAACGAAACGCCAAGTATTTTCTAATCGAATTTTGGTGAAATTTTGTTTGCCATATTTTGCTTTAGGGCGGTGTAAAGGTCTAAAGGAAATATATAAATAATATAAATATTTAGGTTTGGTTAATCTGGTAGTGCAATAAGCCACATAGACCAGTTTTGGTTCTTTGCTATATCAAATGGCGTTCAGTTGCTACGTCCATGAGGAGTAGTCAGCCTTTAGGACGCAATTTTAATAGACTGTGCGGCCTCACTATCGATACCTACTCCAGTAGAAATCCCAGATGCTTACAGGGTAGTGTTGCCAATGCGCGACAAGTGTACAAGAGATGCTTCATTGCTTTCCTGATTCCTTGCACTGGATATTTTCTGTAGTCTTCTCGATCTGTCAGTCCCATTATGCGGGCGTGTATCGCGACCAGGCAGTAATAAGGCCTTCATGGCCCGGCACCCAGTAGAAGTGAACACACTTTCCACTACTTCCCATATTCCCAAGACACTTCTGGCCGATGTGCGATACGAGGTTACTGCCTTGATTGCTGGTTGGCTGTCTACGTAGATTTGGACTCTAGAATTGCCTGCAGGTGCATTCGAGGACAGCTCCGCGGCTTTCGCAATAGCAAAGCCCTCAGTTTTAAATGTATTGCAGTGGACCGGAAACTTGGCTAACCCTGGGCAGTATATTCCCGCACCATCGTCCATTTTCGAGCCATCTGTATCTGTATAAATGTTTAGAGTGTTGCGCTCAGCGAACATACTTTTAAGCCAGCCATCTCTTTTCTAAGTTTACTTTGAACCTTCATTCATAGTTGAAAAGTGGCATCATGAAATCGGTGTTTGCCCAACCGCCAGCACCCACCAAGCTATGCCCAGAGGTCCTATATGTAAATTATTCAGCAGCCAGTAGTCCTCCCGCCAATTTTGCACGCACTGGCAGGTCTAGTACTAGTTCAAGAGCCGCCAAATATTTAATAAAAGTGGTTAAGCAAACATCGATTTAAAGTAAGGAGCTCCAAAGTGGTATTAGTGTTATATTCCTTTGCGACTCCCTTCGGACATATTTTGCGCACGAGATTCCTACAGGGTATCTGGTTATAGTCAGAAGAAAACAGTGTACATATATAAAAATGAACAGCCGACGAGCTGAACCGATTTAGCCATGTCTATCTGTCCGACCGCCAGTATAAGCGCGAACGAGTCCCTTAGTTGTACAGATCTCGATTGGTCATTAGAAATCGGGGGCGTTCATCGATAAGAAATTCGAGGAAATTAGATCGTAAGAAAAGTTATGTTAGAAGAACAAGTTTGAATAACCATGCAAAGCAAAAGGCCTAGTGTCTTGTTAGGACCCGTTTCTTTGCAGGACATATCTTTGGTATATGAAGACTAAGACTTGATAAGTGGATGTTATACTCATTACAGTATCAAAAAAGAGTTTTTGAGTTTATGAACAGTTCCTTAGCGATCTAACCATTTTTGTTTATTAGAGTCATATCAAGGATATGTATATGCAAGTGTAAGATTTTTGTCAGAACAGAGGTCGTTAGGAAGTCCTTTTTGGTAATCGAGATCAATAACTCAACTCTCAATAACTTTAAATGTACGAAAATCCAATTAGCTCTTGCTTATATAGTTATAGTATATACTTCTTCTTCTTTTTTACTGGTGTAGACATCGCTTACTCGGTTATAGCCGAGTTTACAACAGCAAGTCTTTTTTTCTTCCTTTCATTGAGGGTGTTTTCCACGTGGCGGGTGCCAAACCCTACGCACGATTCTGGGGAAGGATGTTACGCCTTTTCACTTTAGCTCGCCTTCACACGGATGTTTTTTGGCTGCCCAGAGGATACTTGGTCTAAGACCGGAAGTCGTGAGCTGTTTGAGCCATATGTAAAAGAATCGTTTCTGGCCATTCCCAAGTGAATGGCGGTCGGAGAACTTTCCTCACTTGCGTGAACTACTACACATGACCATCCTCCATCCATATGATTTTACGTCGTAGTAAAATTCCATAGCACATAAGCCCACATACGTATTTAGGCATAAGTGTAGCATCGTTTTAGGCGCATAAAGGAAAAACTTTTTGGGTAGTGTGTTCACCAATGGAAATTCTCATATGCGCATATACGGTACATACATACAAGTATGTATGAGATTCGTTCGTATGTAGCAGCATCTAATAAACTTTTTTCGCTTTGACCTTGTGCTTTTCTAAAGAATTGAAGGAGAAGAAAAAGACAAATAAACCCACACAAAGTTGGCTGCAGTTAATTTCGGTTGACTGACATGAATAGATTTGCGCAGCGTCATTGTTTCGCTTCGATTATAAAATCAACAAATCGACATTCGCTAATTGATTGATTTATGATTTGCGCATAGCAGTAAATGCTAACAAAAACAAATATGGCGCTCACAAATATAGATTGAGCTATTGACATATAAGTATATGATGATAAATTGTATGTGAGAGTGAGCGAAAAGGGTTGCCAATCTGTGAAAGTAAAAGTAATTAAGAAGGTAATAGAAAATGCATGGTTGTTACGAAAAATAAAATGGGTAACAAAAAATCAATTTCAAGGTTCCCTACTTTTTCAAAGAATAAACACACAAATTTCATGGGGAATTATTCGAAAGAACACTCTTTGACATTTATTATTTGGAGATTATCCCTTTCAAATGTTTGCCGCGACTCAGATGGTCAATCCGTTATGAAATAGTCCAGAAATAGGTAAAAAAAAATTTGGCTCGAAAACGTCGGATCTTCTTGGAACTTTTCAAGAGCCTATAAACAAACAAATTTTCTGATCCCCATATGCTGGAGTTTATCGAAATTCGACACAGTTTTGTTTTATCTTCAACTCTCTCTTATTTAGTAAAAGACCCTACTGCTATGTCTGTATGCATTTGAAAGATAATTTGCTATGCAAGTATGGAAATGTAGATTGAGGTTAGAAAGAGTTAATGATTATCCTTTATGGTAGTTTCAGTAAAGAAGAGATTTGGTTAATAAGCGAGGTAGCAGTTCAAAGACCAATTCCAAGGGAGTGATACTTTTGTTTGCAAAATATTATTAAAATAATATAGCAAAGAGGTTTAGTTCACTGTAAGCGTATTAGTTCGGAACTAGTACTTTTCGGTGCAGAACTTTTATACATGAAATAGTGTGTGCATGCATTTTCTAAGGGTAGGATATGTGTGCTAGCCTTTTTTTCGATGATGTCATGCTTCATTGCACTCATAACCCTTTTTTAAAAGCCACCGCAGTAACGCAGCAGAGTGTTTGATTTTATCATTTACTTTTTATTTTGTTAAATTTGAATTCTAACCTCATATCTCTTTGAAAAGTTTCGCCGAAGCAACTGCGCTGCGAAACTGTTATCTAGTTAGCCTTTTGATAGAACTGTAGACAGCATGCTAGCATATAACGGGTGATCCATTTCGAGGTTCCCTACTTTTTAAAGAAAAAACACAGGAACTTCAAATTTAATCGGGAATGTTTAATATCATTTGAGAGACCATTATTTGGCATTTATTTTTTGAAGATCATCTCTTTCAAGATCATCTACGTCTAAGATGATCCATCCCTTGAGTCCAATTTTCGATGACGCGTTCGAGCATTTCGCCTTATAACTGGCGAATGACACGCGTGATGTTTTGGCTTGAATCGATTGTTCGTATAGACTTTAGTCTTCATATATCCGTTTTATTTGCTCACCGAAGTGTTCTCTCAATAAATCCAATGTGTGGGAAGTGGTGCCGTCTTGTTGAAATTAAATGTCGCCGAGATCTTCCACGATCTTCGTGTACACCCTCAGCTACCAGCGCTATTTTTTTTTATTTATTGCGTGCAGGGCGCAGTCTATTCGGTCTAATATTACCCAATAATGAATGTTGGGTCTCAAGATGGGTGATATTGTTGCGAACAGTACGCTCAGTGGGCCGGTTATGTCGACCATAAGTTGAGTGAAGTGCACGAAACAGATTCTTTACAAAAAGTGAATTTTCGTAATAAAGTTGAAGGATTTCAGGCGTAAGTCTCTCCATGATGAAATACCGAAAAAAGTAACATGAGAACTTGACATGACTCACGCAGGATCTGTCAAAACTATAAAAAATGTTTCTGTACTTATTGGAAAAGCTTTCTTTGTCATACTACTGTGATCAAATTGAAGGGTGAATTTTTAATTTATACTTCACGTGTTTTCCGAATCGGTAAATTTTTTTTTTGTGTAAGTTGGAAGTACTGTTAGTGACATCTATGCTGAATTTCACGTCAAAATATTAATTAGTATTTGAGATACGCGTCGTTTTTTGAGGCTCTAAAAGTGAATTCTTCGATTTTTACTATGTCTGAACTTATTGAACAAAGAAGTGCGATAATGCACCTATTCGTGATCATTTCGCCACATTTTCAACTAATATCGTGTCACAGCCACCGCATTCGCCTGATTCACATGACCACGCCGAGGACACCGTTATCACTCAATTGAGGATATAAAAGCTGAATCGAAGAAGGCTCTCATGGTCATCACGACGAAGGGTTTTTCCAAATGCTGTGATGACCGGAAAATTTGTTGGCATAAGTGTATTGGAGCGGGAGGAGATTACTTCGAAGGAGATGAAATGGACAAAATTCACCTTTCAATTTGATCACAGTAGTATTTGAGAATCTTTTTCATTTGAATTCATTTCACTAAAAAATAATCATGCCAGTCGTTGTCATTGACAGTCTTCTAATTCTCAATAAGTCCATGCACCCCAATAAAGTCGATTATTTTGATCGAGCTAATACTTCAGTGTGGCTTAAAAATCGAAATTATTACAAATCGTACTCCTTCGATAAATATGTATATCTTAGAAGGTCGTGTGAAAATTTCAAGTCGATCTGTTAAGACGTTTGGAAGAAATTTTCCTCAACGTTTTCAAAAATAGCGAACGTTTGGCGGCCGTAGTTCAACAATTTCATACAAAATATGGTAAACTATAAAATTTTTATTTAATTTAAATCTTGCTCTTTTGTGGGCCTGGTGGTGTCCTTAAAGCTTCCTTAAATCTTCAGCGAAATCAGTTTATCGGTTATGATTTCTATCAATCGCTATAAACAAGAACGACGAGATGTTAAAATGAAAAAAAAAAATCAAATCTGATCAAAAAGGGCAAAATATCGGCCAAATTGAACAATTTCTTGAAACTAACGTGTCGCCAAACTGTGCACGCAATGGGTCCATATTTTGACGTGAAACATAAGATGCCGAACGGTTTTGATGGAAATAGGAATCGTCAACGTCGATTTCATCAAATTCTGGGAAAAAAGGTCAGTCAACATCGTGTTACAACGATCGCTATTGATGTTAATGGCCTTTTCTGTCGCCATTCTAAAGAAGTAGTGCCTGAACGGGGATGTAATTGCGTTTCCTAAGCCCTACGTGGATTTGACTCTGCCCAATAACGCCAATTTTGTCTGTTGACGAAGCCATTAAGCCAGAAATGGGCCCCGTCAGAGAAAAAAAATTTTCGGTAAAAAAAAGAGTACATAATTTTGCGTAATAGTCTTGGACAATTTCTAAGTGCTGAACCAAAGCGAAACATGATATAATCAAATGGCAAACTTTGCAGAACACGCTGACGAAATTTGACATATGTAAATCCGTAAATAAACATGGCTGCCACGAGCTGTCAAAATCACCAATAGGGATGACATTGCTAGACACTGTATTTGTAAATATATGGAAAAGTATAAGTTCACAAAAAAAACAAAAAATTCTGAAAATCATACACTCATGTGAAACACACTGTACTTTATGCAGGAATGTCAAACTGAAGTAAATGCACCCACTTCCACTACATAAATACGAAAAAGAGTAGTATGTACTTTATGAAAGCCAACAGATTGCAAGTTAATTTTTTTTTTGTTTTTGCCCTGACCCTTAGAAGCGTAAAATTGCGCTTCAGCTGCGCGCCGGACAAGAGTCACTTGTGACACGAGCTAACCAAACCCTGAAAATCATTTGCCGAAATTGCCTTAATGACGCGTAAGCCCCAACGGCCACGCCTCAACTGCGTGACATCACAGGCAGATGCCTTCAAGCAGAGTTCCGCTCAGAAATGCACTTCTATTTTTCATGTTTGATTTAAAAATTTTACATTTTTTTATTTCGGCTTGGGGGAGAAGCATATCAGCAACGCGTGTTCACTCAATCACTCGTTCATTGAAGCGTTCATTTTCGTTTATTGCTGCGCACGTGTGCAAGCGCAGAGCATAAAAAATTCAAAAACGCGCGGCAATTGTATGCAACAATTAGCATTTAAACTGAACACACACATATGCACCCATGTATATATGTATCTAGGTATGTATATATATACATATAAGAGTGTGCGTGTGTGTGTACACTTAGAGGGGATGTAAAAAATTTGAAATATTCAGTCCGTCAATTGTGCATCCATCAATTGCAGTAGCAATTTCATTTTGAAATGCATTTGTTGTTGTATGAAAAACAACAACACTGCGTCATATTTAGTCTCCTTTTCCATCCCGCTTAAATTGTAAATATTTAGACAACCACCACAATTTTTATATACGCTAAATTCTCTAGATATTTACATATCGACTTTTTTACACACACACATACATACATATAATATACATCCATATTCATTAGCATTACCTTTAAGCTAACCATACATATGTACATATGTACACAGCACAAATGCGTACAGCAACCATTGATTGTGTCACAACTTTTGATTTCACCTATTCATTCTTTGTTTTTGTTGTTGTTGTTTCGTTTTCTTTTTTTCGCGCGCTCGTACTGTAACGTAGAATGCACTTCGCCACAATGCCAAGAGGAGCTCACCCCACTCGGCGTGTCGGCCGTTGCACTGTTGCCATTACACACCAGTTCACCCGAACGTCGCATCACACAGAAAGAAATCATCGCCGGCGAAGAACGTCCCAAATACGTTCTACAATCGCAGTATAAGCCATCGCCAGGTATGAAATGAAATATGACCTCTCTCCTACTTACCTAACTGTAGTTATATATGCCATATTCTGATGTATATTGTATATGTATTCGTAGCATACTCGTACATTGTTATTTCTTTTGTATATTTGTAAATATGTCATTTACTTAGACACCTATGCATAATATGCTTTGCTTCGCTTTGTATTCGTATTTGTTGGCATTAGGTGCTTTCATTTCAATTATCATGCGTATTTTTGCTTTATTATTACTGTTATTTGGCGTTGAGTCACTAATGCAAATGACAAAAAGTGCGAAATATTTGTGTAAAATCGTTATAGAAAATGACCTTAAATACTTTCGAACACATTGGGGTTAAGTTAAATAGAGTTTGAAGAGCTAAATATTGCAGCAGATATGAATTTCCAACTGACAAACTTAAAAGCCATAATAACGCATACAAAAAAGGAAATTAATATTAGTTCTGTAAATACCTCATATTATAGATTCCTTTATATACATTGTGACAAAAGAGTATCCGGAAATTGTAAAGAACACGCTAAATATTGAAAAATCAGTATTTATTTTGTCGCCTTCAAAGCAATCCCCACCAGATGTAATACACTTATGCCAACGATTTTTCCAGCTATCGAAACACTTTTCATAAACACTTTTTGGGATGGCTTCCAACTGCTTCAGCGAATTTCAAAAATCACCCGGAGGCAAGTCTGGTGATTATAGTTGTTGAACGATGGTATGCGTTGCATTTTTGGCTTTAAATTCGGTCCCAATCGTGGCTCGATGCGATGGTGCATTACTATCGTGTAAAATGCATTAATTTTCTTCCATAACTCCGGCCATTTTCGACGGATGTTCTCACATATGTTCTGACTACTCCTTCCTTTCGAACAAATTCATGATGCACCAAGCCACGATTATCCAAAAAACAATGAGCATCACCTTGATTTTTGAGCGGACTCGCGTAAGATTTGGAGCTATCTTACCATCTCTCTAACACTTGCCTGACGATTTTCAAGCACCAATCCTTCTTTTTTTTTATATTTTCATCAGTAGAAGAGGTTGAAGTTAAGACTTTTTACCACTTTTAGGCTTGTGGTTTTGAATCACCATAAACCTTTTCCAGGAGCTAGGGTAATCGAAACAGTACTTTCATGATAGTCGGTCTTGATGATATCCATTCTTTCATCGATATTTTCAACAATTGGTCTTCCACAGAGTGGTGCAACTTTAAAATTAAAAGTACCGGAACTGAATCGAAACTAAAATTACACATACTGATTCAAAACCCTAACATTATTTACAGCTTCAGCGGACTAGCTTGCATATTCGCCTTCACTGCAGAAAATTTGTAAAATATGGGGTATTTTCGCTTTTCTGGTGCCCACTTTTGACACATTCTCAAACAATACTGTGTCGAACAATCACAAAACTGTTTTTTAGCACGAAATTTCAATATTTCTAATCGCATAACCCAATCGCCCGTTTACAATGCTACGATCCGTATTACTAGCGCCATTGATCTCTGATTTGTTTGTTTAGTTTCCGGTATGCATACCTGAATAGCTACCTATTTGTATAAATAAAAGCTTAAACTAACAAAATATTACTGAAAAATCATTATATCTCATTATTCATAATATAAATAACGCAAAAATCGCAGTAAGCGAGGTAGAAGAAGAAGCATTGATCTATAATTTGCGCTTTTGGCAAGCTTAATTGAGTTACACTATAATTTTCGTTCGCTTTGCTTTTTCAACCGACACTTTTTTGTTGTAGACTAATGCGCGATTTCATAAATATGTATATGTATGTAATTTCCATGCTGCAAATGAGCGCATAAGCATTAGCATACATACTCAAACGCAAACGCAAACGCATAAGCATAAGCATAAACATAGCGCATAAGCCATTTAATGAAGCATTCATAACAGAGTTGCATTCCCAATTTCGCATTACGCATACCGCAATCAACTGCATGAGCCGCATACATACATACCTGCATACATGTAAATATGTATAATTAACGCGCTTTTCACACCCAACATACATACATACGTACATATGTACATATGTAGTGCAAATATATGGTATGTAGTTATTCGTAATGTTTGTATGTATGTAATTCTCATTATGCTGCCAAATCACATTTGTGGGGGTGATCCGCTACATATGCACCACCGCTACTAACAACCAAAACCACTGTGGGCGACGCGGTGAACTCGCTTTGCGCTCATGTCTGCATATATGCGCTCCTAACCGAAAACTAACCAACTGAACTAACCGAACTAACCAATTTTCAATTAAAAAAAAAAAACAATAATAATAATATTACTGTCTTACTAACACAACAAATACTAACAAAATATATTTGAAAAACAAAAACAAAAAAAATATGAAAAATAAATAAATATCTCGTACATGTAATTGTGCTGTAATTATGTTGTAATCGTTAATCGTAAACATTCGTACATATTTGACTTGAACGCATATTATGTAATAAAGTCAAAGATAGAAAGGATAATCGTTTGAATGCCAAGAAGAATAAACGTTTTGTTGTTGAAACTATTACCACTATGACCACAGTAACGGAGCGGCGCATCGTGCGTGAAGCCAGCGAGGACGTAACGGGCGCCACGGATCTCTTGCCACCAGCATTACCGGCCAAACCCGGTGCTATTGTGGGTGCCGCAGCCGGTCAGCCAATGCCAGCACAACAACAGCAACAGCAGCAACCACAACCGGCGTCAGCTGTGGCCGGTGAGGTGTACGATGAGGAGAAACCGCCACCCATACCACCCAAGGAGTCGTCACCCACACAAATTAGCGGCATTCTGAAGGGCGGCAAATTGTGGAAGCAGGACTCAATGTCACAGGTAAGGAATGCAGAGTTTGCTATATAATATTTCTGTAAATGTTTTAATTATCTTTTAAGTGTTATTCTAAAATAATATATGTATGTCTGTTAATATTAAACGAATCTTTAAGATTTAGGCAGGGAAATATGAGTTCTATCGTTTTATGGAGATGATCTCAGAACTCGATAAACTTTCTACCTGTTCTCCTGTTTTGACTTTTAGCATCGATCCATGAAAATTTGAGAAAACTCACTAAATCAATAACTGCCAACTATCGAAAGTTGGTAACACTGAGAATGTCAGAAAGAAAAATAGAATAGATATCTACTAAAGTTTCAAAAACAGCAAAGCTTCAGTAAATCCTGTATAGTCTGGGGTGAAGTTGAATATACTCGACACTATCCAGCTCTGCTATTTCTATAGTAACTAATATCAGACGGTTATACTCTGACTCTGTCTAGCAAAGTCTATGTAATCTCTTGGAAAAAGTGACGTTCGTGCTATGTGTTTTCTGTCGAGTCTTTCTTTTTTTAATAAATTTGACACCAAGTCAAAGAACCACGTGTATCCAAGTTCTTGTAAAAGCTTAAACACTTCGATTCGGAGTGTGGATCCATTCTGATGACTTGTTCTGGACACCTCAGCCGCATAACAATGTTAACATCACTGTACAGATCATATACGAGTATGTAGCTATTCTTATGAATGTCTTACGTTCCCAACAATAGGTCTTTAGCAAAATTTTTCTTTCGACACGGTCAAAAGGTTTAATATATAGGATGTTGCCATTGTCTTACAATCTACATCATATTTTCTTCTTTTTCTTTACTGGCGTAGACACCGCTTACGCGATTATGGCCGATTTATCCTTTTCATTGGGGACGTTTTTCCCGTGGCGGGTCTCAAACCCAGCGCACAGCACTGGGGAAAGATGGCTCGCCTTCTCACTTTCTTTCAAACGGATGTACTTTGGCTAGTCAGAAGGTACTTAGCTAAGACCGGAAGTTGGGAGCTACTTGAGCCGTATGTTAAATAATCGTTTCTGGCCACTCCCAAGTATATGTCAATCAGAGAGCTTTCCTCACTTGCGTGAACTTCTACACGTAACTCCATCCTCCGCATTATATTACAATCGACATTATAGCAGTCCGACAGTCGGTTTTACGCAACCGGAATGGACTTTTATCCGGCCAACAACTGTCAATTTTGGTCTTTCCAACGGAGTCCAGGTATTCCTCTTCCTCTGCTTCCCCCGGTGGGTGCTGCGCCGAATACTCTCAGAATATGAAGATGAACATGCTTAGATCTTCAATATTACGACCGATCAACCGTGTCATGTGACTCAAGTCGCGAGTGCTTTGGAGAGCATTCATGAAAGCGATCCCGTAATATCAGAAATATCGAATTCATCGGAACCGTATCTAATTTATTAGTGTCTTCTCACCAACTCTAGTTTTATATATCGTTGTTCCCAACAAAACTGTAAAATTACATCTTTTTGGAAATCTTTGAAGGCGTTCCTTTTGAAAATGTTAAGATGGTAAAAAAGGTCATAGTCGGGTGAACCCCTTTAGAAAGATGAAAGAACAAAAATGAAAGGAAAAATATTTCACGGCGATCTAAGGTCAGAAAAAGGAGCGGTCACCACACTGAGTTTTTGAGATTAAGATAACCGAGTTTCTGAGTTTTTATTTATACCTTTTTTATATCTATACATCTTATATTTAAGGTATAATGTTGTTATAAAATTCGTTAACATCTTTTTATTCTTTCAAAATACTTAAAACTTCCGTACTCACATTTTTGCAGTCGGATGACCAAAACAATACCACATCGGAAGATGAGGGCGGCACTACAAAGCGTTCGGTACGCTTCGTCACTGAAGATTTGGCCGTTGACGGCGAGGGTCAGACAACTGGCGACGCCGCTGAAGGGGAGAATCAGATAAACGAACTCATACCGATCAAGAAACATTCCACATTATTCAACAACGCATTACGTCCCAATTCCGCCGTACGCCAGTTGTTCCCAAGCGTCGCTCACCAAACACCGGTGCTGACTTCGGAAGCATTACGCGCGTTCGACGAGTCCAAGCGTGCTGGTTGTTTGGTGCCAAATCTGCCCGGCTGCGGTGATACAGATACCATAAGACGTAGCATTGAGCGTAATATATTGCGACGGTCGTTGATTAAGTGAGTGGTTAACTTTTTTTTATTCCTCCCTTCCCCCCTTTCTCGCTTATTCAATGAAGTAAACTTGGGTTTCTTGCACTTATTTTAGGAAAAAAGCTGTCAAATCCGATATTTCACTCGAAGAACGCATCAAACAATTGACTTGTGACATTGACGAAACGAATGAGGATAGCGCCGCGGAGAATGGTGATGAGGAGAGCTCAAAGCTGGCTGCGGAGGCCAATTGTGAATTGACACATCGTGGCAGTCCCATGGGAGAAGAGAATCCACAGAAGTTTGCTAATGGCAATAGCGATAAGAGTTTCTCACCCAGTTCGTCTGTGTCGAGCTCGTCAAGCGGTTCATCGGCCTACAAAAAGATTTCCGACATTTTCAACCGCGACAAGAAACAAGACAAGATACTGGAGATGGAAGAGAATCCAATAGTCATAATACCTCAGGTATATCATACTCACTTTTTAACATGCTTCATACAAAAATAAATTTTGCTCAAAAACCTCTCTCATCACAGGAATGCCGTTGTCCGGCCGCACCCGATCTTGGTATGGGCATACAAGTGCCCGTTGTCCACACCCAAATACATCGCACACCACCACGTCAAGTGGAGCCGAAACGCCAATTCCTCTCCACCCTGGCACCACTGACCGCCTGTGTGGCTGGCAACAAAGACGACCTATCTTCCTATTATACACTGGCGGCTGCTCATCACAGCGGCCATGCGGCTAACAATGCACAATTTGCCGAATTCAATTTAGCCGGCGCCAATTTATGTGAACAGGTCGGCGTGACACCAGCCGGTGGTGTTGGTGGTGGTCCCGATGAGGTACGCAAGGTGGCACCCGACGTCATTGCCGGCACACCGGGACAAGAGCAACAAGATGAATTGGCCGCATTTGCACAGCAGGAAGCCAATCGCACGGAAAAAATTAAAAAGCGCTACACCAACGAGAACTCCAACAATAGCTCCGATGATGACGAGCAAAATGATTATGGCTTTAACAAGCGCCCATCAGTGCGTGGCATCAAACCGAAATTCAGCTCCACCAATGAGATTTTACAGCAGATGCAGGAGCAATTGAATCAGCAGATGCCCAGCGTCGCTGTGGGGCAGGTAAGGAAGGGAATAATTAGTCGAATATTACTTTAAAGACTGTGAATTCTATTAAGACAGGGTTAAAGAGATTAATTGTTCGACAAAATTTGGAGCAAATGAGAGAAATTTCTTTTCAGAATGGATTACGCTTCAACTTCATGTCCAAATCTATGTTTATCCATACTTTTTGAATACCGGGTTTGTCCGGAAAGTAATAGGACTCATTTTCTTTCGCCGCGACTGTACTTCGAAGCGTGCGCGCACCGACTGGATTCGGCAGAGAGCGTTCCTGGTTAACGAAAGAGCGGTTGGTCGGTTATCTTCGAGCACCTTGAGAGTCAGGACAAACATTTTCTCGCGACGGGTTTCTATGAGTGGTGCAATCGCTAAGATGGTCCCAAAAGTGCTCACTGACGACCAGAAATTGCGGCGAGTGGAAGTGTAGCAAGAAAACTTAAATATGTGTGAAAGTGACTCCCAATTTTTGAATAACGTAATCACTGGTGGCGAGTCATGGATCTTTGAGTATGATCCCGAGACAAAGAGGCAATCTTTCGAGTGGCACACGCCGGCGTCTCCTCGCCCAAAAAAGGGAAGAATGAGCAAATCCAAAGTGAAAGCGATGTTTATGGTCTTTTTTGACATCAAAGGCATCGTTCACCATGAATTTGATCCTCCTGGACAAACCGTCAATGCCAAGTTTTACGTGGAAGTCCTCAAGAGACTCAAACAAAGGGTCAATCGGGTCCCACAAAACATCGTAGCCGATTGGAAGTTATACCACGGCAACGGGATTTCAACGCTTCCGCAGCCGCCCAACAGCTTAGATGTGTGCCCCCCGTTCCTTGCCTGTAAAGGTCAATGAAAGGCAATCATTTTGAGACGACAGAGGGGATCCAAGCAACATGCCCTTCGGTTCTCAAGGCTATTCCGGAGAATGCTTCCGTGACGCCTTCAATGCTTGGAAATCGTGCTGGCAGCGCTGCATCGACGCAGAAGGAGCCTATTTTGAAAGTTTTTAAAGAACTGTAGCGATTGGTTCAATAAATGTTTTTAAATCGACTCAGTTCTATATCTTTCCGCACAAACCCTGTATGTTCGAGTAATGCGGAGTGGCTTACGGGATTTTTTGTTGGTATTCCACGTATATTTTTATGGTACTGCTTCCGGTATTGCCTCTTTAGCTTCTCGCTATCTTCTTGAATTCTCTCGAATAAATTCAACGATCCCCCAAAATACCTAAATATCTATAACTCCAGAAAATATTTCTAACTAACTTTCGTCTATAACTCATTCAGACTAAAAAGTCTGACAAAATCCAGCAGTTTATAGTAGAAAGTTTGTCTAAAAAAACCAAATATGACTAATTCATTATTCTATTAATTTTTGTGAAATATATAACATCCTCTTCTCTCCTCCACAGCCCATCAACCAGGCAATTAAGAGCTATACGCTGCCAAAGCAGGCCTCAACCAGTTCCATGACTAAGCAGATCTCACAAAATCCATCACCACAAAATGTGCCACATCCTGCAAATGTTGTACAACAACAGCAACAACAACAACAACAGCAAAATCATCAGCAACAACAAGCACAGCAACCACAACCGCCTTCCCAGGTGATGGTGGGCCAGCAACAGCAGCAGCAGGCGCAACAACAGCAACAGCAGCAGCAAACACAAGCCGTTCAAATGCAGGCCAACACAATCGCCCAACAACAAACCGAACAACGCACTTGGAGCTTCTACACAGAAGGCGGTGCTGGCGAGCAGCAACGTTTGCCCATCGAAGGCGCCGGCATGCAGCAGGCGTACTACCAGACACTACCAGGTGGCGCCATGTTCCGCCAAACGATTATGCAACAAGGTCAGGACGAAGCGGCCATGATGTATGCGGCGCAAAATTGCCAAAGTGTTACCGCCATCGAACAACAACACTACGGCCACTATGCACGCAGTCCGACACGACGGCCAGAGTCACCGCCACCGCTGCGTAATTACCATCAAACAATGGTGTTGATACCGTACAACGCACAGACGTACTCACAATTCGCCGCCAGCAATATGGACCCGAAGATGGCGCACATACAACGCCAAAATATTCTGGAATATCAACAGGTGTGCACTGAACCACCGTCCAATGACGAATTGTTTACACATTATTATTATGTCACACGCTAAATCCATTTGCCATTTGCCATTTGCAGGTGACCCAGCAGACCATACGCGTACCCATCGGCTATGCGCTGCCCGGCATGCAACTGCACGTGATGGCCGGACGCGGTCATGCCGCACACTACGCGCAACACGCGCAGCAAGCGGTAGGCGTTGAGGCTGCCACAGCCGCAGCAGCAGCAGCTGCTGCCGCCCACCAACCGCATCAACATCCGCATCCACCGCATCCGCGCATCATGGCGCAGCGCTATCAGTTCGCGCAGGAGGGCAACATACCCGGTTTCAGTGAGCGCGGCGTGCCGGAGGGCGCGGCAGCGGTGTCGCATACCGATTGCCACAGCATGGTCTCACCAACCGCTAGTCAGGCAACAAGTGTGCAACAACAAATGCAACAACAACTGCAACAGCAGCAGCAACTGCAACAGCAACAACAATTACAACAGCAGTTGCACCAGCAGCAGCAGCAGCAGCAACAACAACAGCAACCAGCACCACCGAATGCAGTACAGCAACAGCAAACTGCCGCAGCCGCTGCCGCCGCCGCCGCTCAAGGTTCCGTCTATTATGCAATGAATGTATGACCCGCGGCCGATTAGTCGGCGCCAACGACGGCGGTCATTGTGGAGCGCCGTCAGTGTCAACGCGTCGAAATGTCGTCGGTACAGCTGAGCACACGGTAAACTGCAATGGAGGGTGATGGGTAATTATAATAACGGTAAAAGTACGGGTAATTTGTGGCGCACACACAAACACACACACATTCATATGCATGCATTATGCATTGTTGTGTGTTCTGTGGGTTTGTAAGTGCATACAAAATGCAGCGCGTTGAGGTTATGTATCTTAGCACGAAAGCATGCATGTAAACAACAACAACAGCAACGAGGGAATTTAATTAGAAATGATTTAGTGTTATTAGTCATAGTGAAGTGAACATTGAACATTTATGAATGGATTACATCATTATATGTATGTACTGGTATACACATATGTATGTATGTCTGCATATATGTACTTACTTTAAATTTTAAATATACATATGTATGTATAATCTATGTAACGGCGGTACTGGCCAGCGGTTGAACGTGTCATATTCCATTAGAAATGAAAGCTTCCATTTAATTGCAAATTGATGATAGCAATTTTTAGAAGTAGTCAATAGCAGCATGTTTTTGAAATGCTAAAACTGTAAAAGAACACTGTGCAACAACATTTTTAATTTTCAGTAATTACTATTTTTTTTCTTGTATACTGAGCTAATGCAACAGTCGAGCAGAGTTAGTAAGGATTTGTGTAGCCTGCATAGAGTATATTAAGTTTGTCACGAATTCGGTGACACCCGTCGCGGACTCTATAAAGTATATACATTAGGGTGATTCAATTTTTTTTTTTTTCAATTGGTACTCGCAAAAATAGGTTCCTAGACACCTCTAAGAAAGCCTCTCCAAATATGAGTTTTTAATTGTAACGGGAAGGTCCTCCACCTAACGGTTTTATATTTTATTTGTTCTTATTATCAGATAGATGATGATGAATAGATTTTTGGAGAGGCTTTCTTAGAGGTTTCCTAGACACCTATTTTTTTTTTTTTTGATCACCCTAATATGCATTGTTGTTTGACGATGAATATCTCGTAAACGCTTAACTTAATCGAAATATCATAGTAGACCATTTTTATAGAACAGTAAATTTCCTACAAAACTATGTGTTTCATCATTCATAATAATTTTTTTTCATTGAGTTATAAAATTAATAAGAAATAATGAATTTTTCCAAAAATAGTCAAATTTCAACCGTTAATATCTTTTGAACGGTTGGGTTTTCGAAAAAATTATAAGAGACCATATTTTAGAGCATTAAATTTCTTACAAAACCTAATTAACAAGATATTTTTTCAAGTAGTTGGAAGCGAGATATAAATTTTTCTATCTGATAACAAGAAAAAAATAGAAAACCGTTAGGCGGAGGACCTTCCCGTTACAACTAAAAACTCATATTTGGAAAGGCTTTCTTAGAGGTGTCTAGGAACCTATTTTTGCGAGTACCAATTGAAAAAAAAAATAAAAATTTTTTTGAATCACCCTAATATACATACATACATATGTATAAATGATCAGTGTGGCGAACTGAGTCGATTTTGGTCTTTCTGTATATGACTGACTTTGACTTTTTAAGACATCGAACTAAAATTTTGTACACGTCCTTTTCTCTCAAAGAATATGATCGTTTGGTGTAGCCGCCGATATTGGACCACTAAAGCATATAGCTAACGTACTAACTGACCGTTCAAAGTCACGTTTTTTTCTTGAAAATTTGTTTATTTCAAAAGCTATCTTCGCGAAATTTAGCAAGAATGTGCTGCCCAAAACAAGTCTAACATCTTCGAACATAATGTTCAAATCGGATCACTACTCGGATTGCATATATAAAAGCCTAACCATGCTCAAAAGCAAGGTCTGAAGGCTATTCCCATCAAAATCGTGTAAATTTTCACTTTTCCGACGTTATAAAGCGATTTCGTCGAGAGAATTTTGTTTTCGGATAACGTTTTTATGGAAATGTTTACAGAGGTTCGCTTCCGAAGCGAGCTTGCTGTTAAGCCGGCACTTTTTCAACATTGCAAAGCGATTTCGTCGATAGAACTCTGTTTTCGGATTACGATTTTATGGAAATGTTTACAGAGTGCTGTTAACCCGGCGCTTTACCAACATTATCAAGCGATTTCGTCGAGAGAACTCTGTTTTCGGATTACGATTTTATGAAAATGTTTACAGAGGTTCGCTTCGGAAGAGCGCTTGCTATTAACCCGGGCTAATTTATTGCATCGGGCTTTAATTATTGCATGTTTTGCTTGCCTTTCGCCTCAAGAGTCTAAAAGTTTTTAATTTTTTTACAAAAAATGATCGATTTTCAATTATGAGTTGGCTAACTGACTACGCCGAAGTGACTAGGCATACTCTGCGACACATCATGCTGAATTCAAAAGTTCAAGACTTAAATTTCTGTCTCGAAAAATCATATTTCATTACTCTGTAGCCGTCAACGGTCAAGACTATGGACATAAATTGTCCATAAAGAATTCGCTACTCCGCCTCCAAGCAAAATTCATAAATTTATGTCGCTAACTGCAATATTTAAGAAGAAAATAGTATTACACGAACATTATTTTTTGTTGTTGCACAGTAATATACATGTGTAAAATATATGAAGAATTGGCTAGAATTCGAAAAACGAAACTGAAACATTAATAATTGGTTGATCTAAAAACAAAACGCACATAAATCGAATACTCATTAAAAAGAGACAACAATAGCAAAAGTGCAATTTCAAACAACAATAATGACATACAAAAACAACAATGTTTTTATACCAAAATTTAAATGGCAAAGTTTAAGCAGAAACAACATTTATGCAACCAAAAAAAACACAAAAATAATAATAGAAACAAAAATTATTGATATTAAAAGAATATATTATGTAAGGAAGCAAGCACATAAGTTTACATAAATATATAAATAAAATAGTGTTATAAGTATATATATAGAGTATAACATAAAAATATAATAATGTATGTGTGTAATATGTGCTTTAAGGCATACAGTTAGTCATTACATAAATATGCAATGTATTTTAATATTTAAAGTATTTATTACAGATATTTATTATTTTTATTTTTATAGTTTAAGTTAAGAATTTTAAGCATATATCGTTTATTAAAATTTGAAATGTTGTCGTTTAATGGCAATTATTATTATCTTTTTTTTTTTTGAACAAGCTCTGTCATGTAATTACATTTAACGTTGTAAATATTAAAGTACTTATACTTATTATTAACATAAGGCGAAATAATGCAGGAACATACCAGAAAACAGTTCAAGTCTTCTTACTTGGTACTTGATTAGTTTAAACTACTTGCCTACGTTTAAAAGTACATACATATACTAGGTATTAATAACGTATATTTTTGTATGTACATTTCCTTAGCATCACACCGTACTGGTATTATTATGGTAGTTTAATTCTAGTTGTTGACTTATAATTTTACATTCACTACTTGCTTTGAAAATTTTCTGCTTTACAAAATGTCAAACTGAGCTTCCCATAATTATACATAAATCTATATACTTGTATGTATGTATATGTAGTATTTTCAAACGTTCCAAAATGTAATAAAATAAAGGATATATTTCCTTTTTTTCATTTTAACCACCTTGGTATATTTTTTGAACGCCGATTGGCTGAAATCAAGTTTTCCTGATAATATATCTGACGAAAATAAAATTCATTTTTTAGTTTGGCAATTTTTCAATAGCCTATAGAAAGATAATCACTCAGTTTGGTGATCTGTCCACTAGAAAACTTACCGATATAAACAAGGTTAGATAATCTAAATAATATTCAACTCGAACCGACGACAAATCTGTTAATGAAACATTTATCAAATAATTCATTTGCATAAAATATTTTAATAGTTTAATTGCTCTATCAATTTTAAGTTTTTCGAACAATTGGTAATTTTTTTCAATAATATATTCGACAAAGTATTTTCTGGAAGCAGTTTTGCTTCATGCACATGTTTCATTAGTTCACATATTTTTAATCCCTTTAGTATTCTATATTGTTATAAATATTTGTAAGAGGTGGCAAAGCTTCCCAAAAATATTTCCAATAATAAGTAACCTTAGCATTGTATTGTAGCATTTTTTATTATAAATTTTAAAATTTTTATTAAGTTTTTTTTATTAAAAATAAATTTTGACTTTTAAGGTTAGGTGGCAAAACTTCTCAGATATAGATACATATGTATCTCTGGTTGAAATTTAATGAAAATATTTTAATGTGAAATACATATGTACATACAAAATTCAACAGGTGGCAACCCTTCGCAAAAATATTTTCAATAGCTTTTTTTGCGCCTTCTGTGTCTCTTATAAACTAGTATTTCATTAAATTAATATCAAATTTTGTCAGGTGGCAACTCTTCAAAAGTTTTTCCGCTGAAACATATCTTAAAACATTTAAATTTTATTCATATTTTTTAACTTAAAATTTTCAAACAAAAATATTTTCGCAAAAATATTTTCAAATAATAGCTTTCTTGTGCCTCTCAGTGCTTCTAATAAAATGGTTTTTCATTTAACGTGCCAATTTAATTAAAATAAAAATTTTGTCATAGAAACTTATCTTTAAACATTTCAGTTTTGATATTTTTTAATTCTGTTCATATGTTTTTCAAATTTTCAAGCAGGTGGCAACACTTCGCAAAAATATTTTCAAATAATAGCTTTCTGGTTGCTCTGCTGTGTCTTTTCTGTGTCTCTTATAAAGTAGTATTTCATTTAACGTGCCAATTTAATTAATATCAAAATTTTATCAGCTGGCAACTCTTCAATATTTTTTTTTTCATAGAAAACTATTTTCAAACATTTTAGTTTTTAGTATTTTTTAATTTTATTCATATTTTTTAACATAAAAATTTCAAACAGGTGGCAATTCTTGGCAAAAATATTTCGAGCAATAGCTTTCTTGTGCCAGTCATAAAGTAGTATTTCATTTAACGCGCCAATTTCAATGACATCAAAATTTTATCAGGTGGCAACTCTTCCACAGAAACCTATCATAAAACATTTAAGGTTTTGGTATTTTTTAATTTTATTTAAATTTTTTAACTTTAATTTTTCAAGCAGGTGGCAACACTTCGCAAACATATTTTCAAATGATCGCTTTCTCGAGCCTCTTCTGTACCTCTTTTATCGGGTGGCAACTCTTCAAATTTTTTTTTCCCCAGGAAGCAATCTTAAAAAATTTCAGTTTGTTTTATTTGTTAATTTTATTCACATTTGGTAACTAAACAAATTTCAAACAGGTGGCAACCAACTGCGTTTTTTTGTGTAAAAACAATTCACACACATACATACATACGTACAGTCCACTGTGGGTGCTACAGTTTTATATACATATGTATGTATAATTAGTGTAATGAGTGAAAAATTAAGGTTAGCAGATTTTATTGCTCAAAAGTATTTAATTCAATTTATTGGAGTACTACTATTATTGCATAATATAAATAAGCATAATTTAATTTAGAAATAATTTAATTAATTTACTTTAATTGTTGTATGTGCTGCTCTGTGGTTGCATAATTAAGCAATTATATAACTTAAATGTACTCGTTACTGCGAAAATTAGCAAAAAATAATTACTTAAATATACTCATTAAAGTAAAATTTTGAAATTGCAACCAAATAATTGGTGGAACGTTATTAAACGAAAAATCAAAAAAATTGTGCTTAGCAAAATTTATATGCCCAATATATTTAAATAAATGCGAATTTTCGGAAAATTTAAATTAAATTGCAAAAAAATTAATGTTAATTGAAAATTAAATTTAAATTGCAAAAAATTAACATTTATTGAAAATTAAAATTAATTAAAAAATTAACAAAATTAATTAAAAAATTATCAAAATTAATTAAAAAATGCTCACAATTAACGGACAAATGAATATTAATTAAAAAATTATCGAAGTTAACTAAACTACTATCAAAATTAATATTAATTAAAAAGGTAAAATTAATTTAAAAAAGGAAAAATTATAAAAATTAATTAAAAAATTTATTTAAAAATTAATTAAAAAAATTAAAAATTAATTTAAAAATTAAAAAAATTAAAATTAATTTAAAATTAAAAAAAATTAATTTGAAAATTAATTTAAAATTATAAAATTTAAAATTAAAAATTAATTTAAAAAATTATAAAAATTAATTAAAAACTATGAAATTGAATTGAATTAAACCACATGTTTGGCGAAATTACTTAATTAGTGCATACATACATAGAATATGTATGTATGTATGGAAAAAAAATATTTGAATTAATTTTTTTTGAGCTTTTAAGTGTAAGGAAAAAATATTTTAATTATTTTTTTTGCGTGTTTTTAAGTTTAAACGTGGCATTTATAAAATTATATTATTTCAAAATATTTAATTGTGTGAGAAAAATTGTGGAAAAGTATTTAATATTACAAAATTTTAATTTTTAGTTTGCATGCCTGCTATATAACCCATTTCTGTATGTATAGCTGTTTAATTATACTTACAAATACTTCAACTGTGTAATTAGCAAGTTTAGCATTAAGATTATACATATGAATGTAGGTGCACACATATGTACATATACAATTAGTTTATATACTCATACATAGTTGCGACAATTTTCTGTGACAGTGCCAAAGTGACGCAACAACAACAACAACTTATAAGAAATATATAGTGCTTATGTACTAATTTCAGAATGTGCGGCAGTCAGTATTTAAAATTAGATGGAAACTTAAAACCTTAAAATCATTATATATTATTATGGAAAATGTTTAGTTAGAGATTTATATAAAAAACCAGTTAGCGTTTAACTTGCAATGGGAGTTTTAAATTCGTAGGAATAATGCAAAGTAGTTTAGGCGACACGGCGCAAACATCCATGTGTATATACTATATAGAAATGGCATGCAACAGCAATGCAAGCGGGAATAGAATTCCATAGAAGTATAAAAATAGAGATTTAAGTGAAGAATACTCACACACACACTCTGTAGTTACAGGAAAGTAAACAATATAGCATATAGTATATGTATAAATATGTAATTGTATGGTTAATATTTTATTTATGCTTTAAATTTGTATTTTTTGTAGTTGTTTAGTTTTATGTTTAAAAGAAATGTTGAAAATGGCATAAACCAAATATAACGATATTGCAAAAATATATATAAAATGTGAAAAATATAAAAATTATTTTAATATGTACATATATGCAAGTGTACAGTATATAAAGTGACGAACAAAAGTATGCATACATAAATATTTCTGCTATTTTCGCTACTTTCACAATCGAGATCGATATTCGGAAAGGATCAGTACAACAGTCAGACTATAAAATTCGTTTTTGCTATGCCATTCAGGAAAATCGATAAACGCTTTAGGGGCAGAGCTAGAGTAAAAACCTGAAAAAGATAATATTTGCGAATTTAAACTCAAAAACTACATTGCGACAAAAAATATCCCGAAATTGCAAATAAAACGCAAAATATTGAATTATTAATCAATATTTAATTTGTCGCCTTCAAAGTAATCTCCACCAGATGTAATATACCAATAATACGATTTTTCCAGCCCTCGAAACACTTTTCATAAGAACTTTTTGGAATGGCCTTCAGCTCTTTCAGCGAATTTTGTTTTATCTCTTCGAGCGACCGAAAACGTATACAACGGAGGGGCTATTTCAACTTTAAGAAGTGAATGAGTGAGTATGGTGGTTGTTCGATGGTACACGTTTTCGGCTTTAAATTCGGTTATAATCGTCCAAATGCCCAAAGAGACGTTTTTACGGTACTCGTTTTGAAAAAAAATTAAGCTTTATCGGTATGAATCGAGCAAGATGGCGTTTCATAACCAAAATATCTGCAAAAATCATTCGACTCTGTAACACTTGCCTGACGATTTTCGAGCACCATATCTTTCACTTTTTTCATATTTTCATCAGCTGAAGAGGTTGAAAGTCGTTCAGAACGAGACAAGTCTTCAATGAACTCTCTGCCGTCTTTGAAGACTTTGTAGCACTCGTAAGCTTGTGTTTTTCAATCATCGCGAGTCTTTTCCAATATTCACAATGATTAGGCACACGAAATTTGGTTAGAAATACAAACTGTGAGGCAAATTCTTTGTCAGGTGTACCGACTTAAGCTGCTGCTGTAAGCAAACTGGCTGACAGATCACGCTAATATTTGCCATAGTAATTAAGAACAGTCCTACCAACTTAACAAAATAAATTTTTTCATCTACTCGGTAAATTTAATTACATTTCCCGGGTGCTTTTTTGTCACAATGTATTTATAACTTTTTGAAAAATATACAGTAAGAAGTTTTGAAGGAAAAAATCTAACATTTTTCGAGTTACACGCGATGATCGAGGATGCTAAAAAGATATCCTCCACTGCTGCGCTGATTTCGGCCTTCTTCTCGGATGAAACCTAATAATGTGGCTATTTTAGAAAGCAGTGACTAAAAAAATAGACATTTAAAATTTTCATTTACAATTTTAGTTATGAATTTTTGGCTGAATAGCCCAGGCTCGCCGTTAAGATCTCCATTGTTTTCTTGTGCTTTAAGAAGTCAAATTTCAAGAAACGGTAAGGTCGCACGACACCATTCCATCGTTTTCGGAGATCCAAGTTTTCTTTGAAAACATTATTTTGAGAAAAAATGCCTTGCACTTGCACTTCCGAGGACTCTGAAACGCCTTTTCGAATTTGCGTGTAACTTCCAAAATATTCACCGAAACTATGTGAAATTTTCTGTGTTTATTCTTAAATATATGTACATTAAGAAAATAAACTAAAAAAATCGAGTTTTTGAAAATTCTAACTGAATATAACCCCTTAAAGCTGATGTCTTGATAAACAGTTTCCTATTACGCTCCAAAAACTAATATTTAAAGTTTTATGATTTTTTTGTTATTTCCACTTTTTATGCTGAAAGAAAACAATACCAGTTCAATAAGCGATAAACATAAGAAGAAATGGAAAATAACGGTACATTATGAATTATTTATAACTATAACATAGCACACCAATCAAAAAACGGCATAACGGCACTTATTTTGTGCAGCATAATGTAGATTGGAGCTTTCTAGTTAGCCATGTTGGGAAAAAGATTAAACAAAATTTTTAAATTTTTTTGCTATTTTCTTTTGTTAAGCTGAAAGAAAACATTAAGTGTCAACTGTGTAATTTCTCCATAAAAAAATGTGTAAGTAACGTGGAAAGTAGTGTACGCATAGTTTCGTTCGCCACTGTACATATGTATGTCAAACATGTGTGTATGTATGTATATGAGAACTTGTAAAACCCTATATTGATATTTATGAAAAATTTTAGTGAGACCGAGAATTCCAATGAGCGCTGAAAGACATAACAATTTCAAAATGAAAACCACACAAAAAGCAGTGAGAAAATAGTTTTAAAGTAATGTATAAACAAACAAATATAAAAAAGCAACACATACATTGATGCGCATAAGGAAAATATGGCTAAAAGATGTGCGTAAGCATTTGAGTGTTTAACAATAAAGAAAAAAAACAATAAAAACAACAGTTGCATATACATATTTAATACATACTTATGTATAGTTGTATATGGTATGTATGTTAAGCACATAAGAATTCTGTGTGAGCGCCGTTAATAGTTGCAACTTGCAACACATACACACTTACAAAAAAATGAAATAAAAATGAAAAAAGCTGCACTAAAATAAAGAATTTAATGTGTCGCAATAATTACCGAAAATCAATAGAACGGCAGTAAAAGTAAATAAACTAAGAAGCAAATGAAAACACATACACATAAAAAAATAAAAAAAAAAATACAAATAAAGGTAAATAAAGTTAAATTCTCACACGCACACACATATAAATGTGTCTGTATTTTCAAGTGCAAAAGCAAAACTTTATACTTCACTAAAAGAACATACCGTTAAAACAATAACAAAAAGCGTGTGACACACAATTACACGCATACATATTATATATAAATTGCTGGTCTACAACAACAAAAAACAAAAATAAAAACATTAAAATAAAAACAGTTTGAAAACCACTTTTTATAGCAACCAAAAAACAAAGTCACAAAAATAAAAACAAAAACAAAAACAAAAAACATGAAAATTGAGAATAAACTAAAATTAAACAAAATCTTAGCGTTAAAAGAAATGTAGAACTGTATTTTTCTGTATTAGCTTCAGTAAGTTATATAAAGGAATGGTGCAATTTAATTACCAAACACCTTCAAGTGCATGTATGTATGTTTGTACTGTCATATATATATATACATATATATATTTATAGCAATTTGATGCTGAAACTCACACTTTACCAATACATATGCATGTACATCCTTCGACGACAAATTGCACCAACACGTTGCGGTTGTGTTGCCTAACGGGCGTTTTGTTTGGATTTTCGAATTGATACGAGCATAGCAAGTAAAAATGTTGTAGCAATTAATAAATATATATTAAAAGTAATTGAAACACACACACACATACATACAATGCATATATACATATATATGAAAGGATACCAAAAACCGAAATTAATATATTAAATTATGATATTGAGATTTGAATTAAAATTGTATATTATTATTAGACATGTATATGCATATAGATATACATACATATACATACATATACATATATATATATATATATATAAATATATATAAATAAATATATAATACGACTGAGTAAATAACTCGTAAAAATTTACAAAAACTGTGTGCTTTATTCTGAATTATAACGGGTGATCCAAGTAGAGGTACTTTTTTCAATGGTCTTGTTTTGACAGATCGCGGGTGAGTCGTGTCAAGTTGTCATTGTTGATTAATATTGCTTGGCATTTCATTGGGGAAAGCTTTACGCCTGAACAACGTTTACAAATCGTTCAACTTTAGTACTTCGTATTTACGTACCGTAAAGAATGTGTTTCACGTGCTTCGCTCAACTTTTGGTCAACATAATCGGCCTACTGCGCTTACTATTCGCAACACCATCACCCATATTGGGACCTAGCATTCATGGGGGGACAGGAATAAAGAAGGACTTATAGAGTTTGGTCTTTGTTCGTCTAGAGAGGACCTTACTTGTCAATTGCTTACTAAGTTCGGAGAAGCACTTGTTGTCAAGAGTTATTCTACATTAGATTTCAAGGTAGATGCTGATTCCAAGATAGTGTCATGGGAACCAGGTTCCTGGTGCCACGAATGTTTATTTGATGACAGGAGATATTACGTCTTGCCCTCGTTCACTACAGAAATCGACGAAGAGGTGATAGGTAAGAGGATAGAACCATGTGCAGAAATTCACTCAAGTGAGAAATTCTATTCGACAGAATATACCACATCATGCACGGAGTGAAGAAAATATAGCAACCGTAGCTGCAAATGTACACGAAGATCATAGAGAGTCAATTCGGCGTCGTTTGCAGCAACTCGGACTGACGTATGCGGCGACTTGTCGCATTTTACGTCGAGATCTTAAATTTAATGTGTACAAAATACAGCCTGTATAAGGATTGAGGCCGCTCGACCTTCCCAAGCAACATTGCCTCCGCTCCATGCGATCTTGAAAAATTCCAAGAAGATCCGAAGTTTTCGAGCCAAATTTCGTTCAGCGATGAGGCTCATTTCTGGCTCAATGGGTATGTAAAAAATCAAAATTTACGCTTTTGGATCGAAAAGCAACCTAAAGAGATTCAGGAACCGCAATATATAAAGTCCAAAGTCTATGCGGACAACCGTGCTTCGATTCAGGTCTTAGAGCAAAGTATCACGCGTGTCATTCGCCAGTTGCCAGTCGAAATGCTCGAACGAACTCAATCGATAGACCATCTGAGACGTAGTTGCGGCCAACATTTGAAGCGATAATCTTCAAAAAATAAACGCCAAAGAGCAACCGTAGCTGCGAATGTACACCAAGATAATAGAGAGTCAATTCGGCGTCGTTCGCAGCAACTCGGGCTGACGACTTGGCGCATTTTACGTCGAGATCTCAAATTAAAAGAGTACAAAATACAGTTTGTGCAAGAACTGAATACGCTCTACCTTCTCAAACAACATTGCCTCGCTGTATGGGATCTTGAAAAATTCCAAGAAGATCCGAAGTTTTCGCGGCCTGAAGAGATTCAAGAACCGCAATATATAAAGTTCAAAGACTATGCGGACAACAGCGCTTCGATTCAGGCCTTGGAGCAAAACATCACGCGAACGAACTCAATCGATAGACCATCTGAGACGTAGTCGCGGCCAACATTTGAAGCGATAATCTTCAAAAATTAATGCCAAAGAATGCTCTCCCGAATTATAATAAATATTTCTTTAAAAATTGTAGGGAATCTCGAACTTTATCACCCGTTATATATAAACACTTTGTGAAGCCGAAAAAACTCTGGTTCCGGCTCCGTCTTCGACTTCTCAGTCTTCTAGTAGGTTTGCTGTGTAAAGTTTATTGATCTTTCCTTGATATATTAGTGGACCTACGTTTCAACTCTGAAGCTCTTTCATATTGCGCTTAAATAGTGACAAAGGCTGATGTGAAGTGGTCTCACGATTGCGCTTATAGTCCAGAGTGCGCAAATGCGGCACCGATCTCGGGAACAGTGCAATATTTTACTCGATTTTTGAAAAGTTTACTTTCTAGACTAAGTCACACAGTTAGTCGTACAAGCTAAGATCTGTCAATATGAAATCGTGAACCAAAAACTCTATCACCTCGCTTAAATTCCATTTTCATCATCTTCCTTGTACTACTTTGAGCAAAAAATAGTAACACTTTGTTAATAGTTTAACAATTTGTTCTTCAAAATCTATGTCGTTCCCGTCGAAGTAATCTCCCTTGGTCCCAATAAATTGGTGCCAACGTTTTGTCTGATCTTCGAAACAGTTGGGAAGTCAATTTTTGACTCAAAACGGTTTCCTTGCAGCGATGGTTTCAGATTGCTGAATAGCCAGAAGTCACACGGAGCTAAATCAGGCGAATACGGTGGTAATGGCACAATATTGGTTGAAAATTTGTCGAAAAACTCCCGAAAAATCAATGCAGTACGCGACGGCGCATTATCGTGGTGTAAAAATCAAGAGCTGTCGGCCCATAATTTCGGTCTCTTGATGCGATATATAATCGCTTCGCGTAAATGACGCAAAACACTCAAATAGTATTCCTTGTTGACAGTTTGGTCGATCGGAAGAAGTTCCGCGTGCACCACACCTCGATAATCGAAGAAAAGTACCAATACATTCAGCCGATTGATCGTTTTTTCCGGTTTGTAAGTATATATCAAAGACTCATCGCCAATAATAGTAGGTTTCATGACATTTTGGTAGTCCAAAAGCATTGTTTCACAGACAATAACGCGACGCTGTTTTTCGAAAAAATTTAGTGAGATCTCTCACTATTAATCGGCGATTCTCAGGCACCAATTCCTTTATTTTATTGATCAGTTGACGCTGATGACCGTGCTGGACGTGGTTCGCCGTCAACGCGTTCTCGACCCTCTTTGAATAATTTTTACCGATCAAAAACACTTACTCGCTACAGGTAACCGAAGTCCTTTTCTGACATTCTGTACCTTTCAGCAACATAAATTTGATTCCACACACAAATTTGAAAGGAACATCTTTGTTGTATACCTTCACTCACCGTAAAAATCGCGAATGCACCTATTATGTACTTCAGAAAGACAAGCGTATACAAAACACTAATGATTATTTTCATGTACCATTTCGCACAGATGCCACTGACAGTCATACCAACCTAGAAAAAATATTTCGACGAATTGGTTTTCGCGCGAAATTTAAATTAAAAAGTCTTACTATTATATTCGTATCTCCTTTAATAGACCTGTAATAGGGAAAAGGATAAGACTTCTGTGCGATACTCTATTCAAAGGCTATAAAATGAGTAGCCAATCCATGGAAATATCTCCAAACACACAAATATATTTGAAAATTATTATATTTCAATAAATTTTTAACTAAATGAAAGGTTGGGGCAGTGAAAAATATGAGCATGAGTTTCCAACTTGCCCAAGACAGGTCTGCAAACGGCAGTGGGATATAAACACCTCATAAATACAACTAAAGGAATTATGATAACATATTAAGTATATTATCTTAAAAATATGTAAAATTCGTAACCTAAAAAGCAGCAAAAAAGAAATTAAACGAATGTCAATTAATCAACTCCTTTCGCATTGAGACATCAAGCGGCGGAATGGCATCGCGTGGAATCAAAAACGTCGACAAATTGAACAAATCCAAGAACACCTTATAACGATCACTGCGAAAGCAAAACGAAAACAAACGAGCGTTAATTGAATGCATTTTGCTCAACAAAATGAAGACCAAGGCAAATCGATTTACCTCAATGTGGAGCGCAAATACTGGTAACCCGAAGAGCCACCAGTGCCCAGCTGCTGTGAGCCAATCATGCGTTGCACCATGATCACGTGATTGTCTGTAAACGATACAAGTCATACATATAAAAATTCGTATTCGCATACGTATTTCATTTGCCTTACATCGCCACTTCGTAATTAGCGAATCAATGTCCATCAGCAGTGTTAACATCTGATGCGGCTGGCTGAAGCGTGGCTCGTCGCGGTAGAAGGTGATCATAATGGCACCCTGCAGAGCTTTATAGCTGAAGCGACGATCGCCACGCGACACTAATGCCTCGTGCACGTCACGATCGAAGATGCTGCGATAGACCTCGCGTCGCTTCTCAATGTCCATAAGATGATAGTTGCGTGCCGCTTCGACGGGCTCTTGCTGTAACGATAATACGTGGCATGTATGTAAGTATGTATGTTTATATTAAAACTTGACGAACTCACCATTGCTGTCTGCACTTGCTGGTCTAAGAATTTCTCAGCACTCGCTTGAAATTTGGC
This sequence comes from Bactrocera tryoni, assembly GCF_016617805.1. Taxonomy (NCBI): domain Eukaryota; kingdom Metazoa; phylum Arthropoda; class Insecta; order Diptera; family Tephritidae; genus Bactrocera; species Bactrocera tryoni. The sequence goes on from NC_052502.1 coordinate 19,761,228, forward strand.
CCAGAAATTGAAGCCGTCCGTCTCCAGTCCTGGTGTACGTTCCAGCCATTTTTGTATTAAATCCAACATGGAGGGTTCATTTTCTGATTTTTGTATAGCATCCATTGCGGCCGATTCATTGCCGAATGCCTCCGAGTATTTTTGATTGTACTTAACGCGCTGATCGGACTTGACGCCCAGCTTATTTTCAATTAGACGAAATTGTAAACTCTGAAAACCGGAAGCCGGCGCAAGATATGTGCGAAAATCCATGAAATCGAGCGGTGTCATGGTCTCCAATATGGGCACTTGATCAACGAGCAGCTGTGTGTTATAAATGATTAGTAATTATTATGTCAGTTCCTGCAATTATTGTAATTATCACCTTGAGTATGAGTACAATGCGATTGAGGCGTTTTAGAATTTCCAACGTTTTCGATTCCTCAAGATCCTCTATGTTCAACATTTCACGTATGGAATCGAGTTCGAAAATGATCTGCTTGAACCATAGTTCGTATGCTGAAGGTATAAAAAATGTTATTTGAAGAAAAGTTAGAAAAACGTGGGGTTATAGAGTATAACATAAAAGAGAAGGGATCATCTTAAAGGGTTTTTATATCCAAGTCATCCAGTGTAAATGGGACTTATAAAAACTACAGGGGGTGATTGTCGTACGGCTCTTAAAATAGTTCATCGACGTTAGGTTAAGATTCTATAAGTTTTCGGAATTAAAATCTCTTCTACGACAGGCCCGGTTTTCTGTGGATCGAGAAAAATGTTCGAATAGCATTAACCGCTGAGCTGAAAGATCAAGATGGTAGCACATTTAAACGGTTAACTAGTGGGTTAGAGATGAGATATTAAGTGGGTTAAACGCAAGTCTTTAGACAGTCGTTGTGTCACAAAATTTTTCTTCGCTTTGGGTGGAGAAGTGATTAGGTAAAATATCCCCGAATCCTCAACCAATTATGATCGGAGGAGTGATATCCCCGAATAATCAACAAATTATGATTGGAGGAATTATACAATATCTGTAGCCACTTCCTTTCCAATATATTTTATTCAAAAGACATGAGGAATCGGTATTGCGGAAGCAGGAAACAAAAAAATCATTTCGTTAACGATGTCTATGGTTGGCATATAATAAGCCTATGGGGTATGTTTTATAGTAAGCTAACCATACCTATAGGATATTTCCAATTTTCTAATATGGGTTGCCGAGTTCAGTAATTTCAGCCTAATTGTTGAATAAGATTTTGTTGAAGCTATTAGAGAGGAGACTGGGTGACCCACTTTGGCCAGTGCCTTTGACAACATTACTGCCGTCGTACTGCGAAAGTCCAGCAAATCGGTTTGCAGAAGCTACTTTATTTATAGGCGATTCCGACATCATTCTTACCAGTTCTATGAGAATTTTTTTCATAGCAAAATAATGCTTAAGGGTTCGTGAGAGCTTGTAGATGAAAAATGGATAACCAAAATATGTGATGACGTTGCTATGAAACTAGGTTTCAATTAAGGTATTAGGTAAAGTCAAAACTTCTATAGTTCTATTTATAATATTACTGTCCAAAAAAAGCAGTAATCATTCTCACCAGGTGCTCACTTCTGAAGGTCAGTGTTTTTTCATGTATGATCTAATAAATCAGGAACCGGAATTTGATGATTGATTTCTGATGATGGAGAATCTTAATGCATATTTATATTTTTATTCAAGTAGCTTAAATTGTCCTTCTTTTTACATATTTAAACAGTTTTTCACATACAAAACAAAAAAATCGCTTCACAGGCGCATTTCGTATAGCATAAAAATATCTTTATCTTGGTTTGGATCGGTCGGTTTATGGTAGGTATATCTTATAGTGGGAGTTTGAAGCGTTCCTGTGAACAATAATCTGAGGATAATATCATCGTGATATTTTCTCAAGTGTCAAACAACTATTAAGCAAAAAATAGTAAGGCTTTTTACTTTAAATTTCGTCCGAAACGCCCTTCGTCGAAATATTTTTTTCTAGGTTGGTATGACTGCCATTGACATCTTTGCCAAATGTCACATCAATATAGTTATTAGTGTTTAGTTTACGCTCGTCTTTCTGAAGTACATAAAGTGTATTCGGCGATTTTTACGATGAGTGAAATTGTTCAACAAAGAAGTTCCATTAAATTTCTGTTGCCGAAACTTTCTGAAGGTTAGAAAAGGTCTTCGGGGATAATTGTTTGTCGCGAGCAAGTGGTTTTTATTGGTACAAATTGTTCAAAGAGGGGTCGAGAACGCATTGACGACGAACCACCTCTAGGACGGCCATTAACATCAACTGATGATGAACATGTCAATAAACTAAAGGAATTTGTGCTTGGGAAACGACAATGAACAATTAGAGGTCTTACTGGCATCGTTGGCATATCGTAACGATCAGTGAAAACAATTTTGAAAGATCATTTGGGCCTAAGAAAAGTGAAAGTGCGATTGTTTCCAAAATCACTCATTTTTTTGAAAACATAGATGCGTTCACGTTTGCGGAACAATGCTTTCTGACTAACAGGATGTCATGAAACCTATTATTACTGGCGACGAGTCATGGATCTATGCTTACGACCCTAAAACAGATGAACAATCGGACAATCGGCCGAATATCGTGGCAAAGGTGAACCAAAGCAGAAAAAAACACGTCAAAGCAGATCAAAAAACGAGGTTATGTTGACAGTTTTCTTCGATTATCGAGGTGTGGTGCACGCCTCACTCTTTAACAACTGTTTCGGGGATTAGAAGAAACGTTGGTACAAGTATATTGGAACCAAGGGGGATTACTTTGAGGTGGACGACATAGATTTTGAAGTATAAATGAAGAATTTTAAAGTTATGTACCAAGCCTTGCTTACAGTAGTATGTCAGCTATATACTACAGTGCTACCAGCTGTCTCAACAAATGAGCAGCTTCTTGGGGAGAAGAGAACGTGTGCTAAATTTCAGCTCGAAGTCACAAAAACTGACGAACTACTATACATCGCGTGTATACAGACAGACTGACGGTCACGGCTAAATTAACTCAGTTCGTCACTCTGTTCAGGGTATAATGAGTTGTTAAGAAAACTATTAAATTAAATTTGTATAATTCTTTTTTTGGTATCAATTAGTACGACTTATTATGACAGACACAACATTTAATGGAAAGTTCACGGATTTAAAAACTACTGCGCACATGAGACCTTGATAAGATAGTTTTTTAAGAGCTAGTGAACGTGCGAATTTCACTAGCTTTAATCATTTACATATTTTTATGTAAGTATGTATACACGTAATTCATATATATATTTTTTAAGGAAGTAAAAGCAACATTATTTTGGGCAACAGCTATAATATACATACATACTATACTACGTATGAACTCATACACGCCATAGACTGATAAGAGTTCACTGAAACCTAACAAACAAATGAAAGCATCACTCATCGTACAATCCAATTTCGAAAAAATCTATATTCCTTTGCTCCAGTGTGAATTTATATAAGAAGTGATATTTGAGTTCAACGCACAGCATTCACTACTAACCTTGATGGGTAACGATGAAGAGATGCTCGTCATGTACGGGCCGGTTATCCACCACCGACAGCATACGTTGAGAACTCAAAACCTTGTCCAGCATCAGATACTCGCCATAGATCATGCCTATCTCGGTACCCAAAGGCGTGGCAGTGTCATCATGTAATGAACTAACGGTGCATAAGAGATTAGATTAAAGTAACGCGTATATTTTTAGGAAAAGATAATGTGCACGTGAAACAATAACAACAAAAACGTGTAGTGATAAGACAACACGCCTACGCACCCATTTCCAGCGTACGGACAAGCCATGCTCAATAAAGTTTCCTAACGATTACGATTACTAAGCTGATTACAATACACACACACACACACGCGTAGTGGCTGAAAAACACGCTGTTGATTTCTTTAACTGTAAATGCTCCACTTAAAGTCACACCGCGTAATTACCGCAACACTGAAACCGTCGAACGCTGAAAGAAAACTGAATGAGCTGCTGAGTTTTGAATGGAAATTCTTCGGATTCCTCGCTTTAGTCTGTGGCTTGACGTCAGCGTTGAGCATAAGTTCGCAACGATCGATTTTACTTCGAGATCAAATATCAGCACCATATACTAGATTACTATGCAACAACTAACTCTTCAAATGTGTGCCTCTTATATATTTGTGCATATGTAAGTATGTATGCATGCGGAGAGAGCCGGCGTGGTTGGCTTATCAATGCAGCTCCGCTACGTTTTGTTGCCATTTAATATGACATAAGAAGTGTCTTGCAGAAACGGTGTTTTTAGGCTATGTCTTTGACTTACTTCGACACACTTAAGCTTATACCGTAATATAGCTATGTATGTAAAGATAATAATATAGGGTGCTTGTTTAAGGATTGTTAACAAAGAACGGCTCCTAAATCATTCGAACCACGAAGGTTCCCAGTAAATAGTAATTTACAAGCTAAGCACTATCTGGTATCCCATTTGGCAATCTCTCCATTAATTTTGGTTCGGATTGCCGGTTGCAGTGATTTTTTTAACCGGTTTGCTTCTAACGAATTTGGTTGGTATTTTTAAAAATGATTAGAGTTTTTCACTACTCAAACTCTAGTTTCTAGCAACACTTTATCATACATATAAAAGTACTTTCTTGGAGATTTTCGTATGAAAGGCCAAATTCGAACTCTTCCTCTGTGGAGAGTCGATTCGGCGCCGTTTGCAGCAACTCGGACTGGCGCACTCGCATTTTACGTCAAGATCTTAAATTGAAAGCGTGCATGAACTGAATCCGCTCGACTTTCCCAAGTGACATTGCTTCGCTCTAAGGGGTCTTTAGGAGTTAAAAGAAGATCCGACGTTTTCGAGTCAAATTTTGTTCAGCGTTGAGGCACATTTCTGGCTCAATGAGTATGTAAATAAACATAATTTACTCATTTAAGACGAAGACAAAACTGAATAGATTCAAGACCTGTCATTTCACTAAAAAAAAATTATTTGGTGTGGTTTGTGTTCCGGTGGAGTCATCGATTCATATTTCTTCAAAAATGATGCCGGTGAGAACGTAGTCGTCAAGGACGACCGTTATAGTACCATAGTAACCAATTATTTGATGTCTGAAATTGACGTTCGTGATCTCGCAACATTTTGTTTCAACAAGATAGCGCCACATCCTATCCATCTCATCAATTAAAGGATTTATTGTAGAAAACTTCGGTAAGTAGATATTTTCACGTTTTGGGTCGGTCGTTTGGCCATCAAGATCGTGACCACACCGTTGGACTATTTCTTGTGGGGATATGTAAAATCTACACTTTATGCGGACAATCCAGTTTCGATGTAATATCACGAGAGTCATTCGTCAGTTTCTAGTCGAAATGTTCGAGCGACTCATCGTAAATTCTACTTAACGGATGAATCATCGGACACGTAGCCGCGGGTAACATTTGAAAGAGATAATCTTCAAAAAATAAATGCCAAAAAATGTTCTTTCGAATGATAATTAATATTCTTCATTAAATTTGAAGTTTATGTGTTTTTTTCTTTAAGAAAATGGGGAAAGGGATCACCCTTTACATATGTATGTATAAAACTGCACGCGCTAAATCAAAATAAAATCCGCTCTTTACAATGGTTATAAGCTTTGCATTGATGACATATCGTTTAGCACGATAAGGGTTTTCTTTGATATACATACTTACATATTATATGGTATATGTATGTATGTTAAAGTGATAAGAAACATTTTTATTCTTGATCGGTGATATTGGGTCTCCTTCTTGTCTGGTGTGGCAGTTTACAAGTATGAATGTATATATGTATGTAGATAAACGATGTCTGATAGTACGTTTATGAGATGCTTGTTCTTAAACTATAGTTCATGGAAATAATTGGCTTCGAAGGTGGTATCTTCATAGAAGATCCGCTAGTGTTATAATCTTTTTCCTCACTCATTTGGTGTTATTGAGCCTCAAAGTAAAAACCATTAAGGGATTGTAACGCTTAATACTATTTATAGTGATGCTTTAGAAAAAATGTGGGAATGGGAAGCGTAAGCATCTTGGTTCTTCATAGTATTTTCTTTTTTTATTTGAGTTGCAGTTTCACATCATGCTCAGGCAAGAAATACGCTATTTTACATTCTTGCAACTGAGCTTGTTTTCAAAAAATTTTGTGTTGCTGCCATGTCTGCATTGTTAAAGTTAAAGGTTTGACAATGAATCGCCAGGTTGTGTTATTTATCAGACCAGAGCTATCTTTTTGTAGTGTCTGACAAACCTTTCGAATTTCCTACGGCGGTCAGTTCTTTCAGCCTTTTTTCTTTATGTACGCTGTCACATGTCATGCGATAGACACCATTAAGGATTTGTCGGTTTAATGATATATGTAATATTCTACACGGGCAGGGAACAGCAAAAGCGTTGGACCACTCGAATTGATATGCACTTGATCTGGATAAAGTCAGGTCCACGTAATTAGTACAATTTTGGATTTTTATCTAACTATCCATAACTATTCGGAACTTGCTCAATAAATAAACAAGTAAGGAAGAGCTAAGTTCGAGTGCAACCGAACATTTTATACTCTTTCATCTTACAAGAATTAAAATCAGGGAAATACCTTAAGGTGCGAAACGTCAACCAGAGGATCGGAATTCAAGCAATTACAGTGGTAGTCTCGACCCCATTTCATTCAATACTACATGCTATTAACATTCTACATAATAAAAAAATGCCCCCAGAGATTCATTAAGGTACTTCAATACCATACCCATATGGCGTAACGTCACCCAGATGTAATATGTTTGTTATAGTTATATAGCTTGGGTCAAGTTTTCTCCCAGGTTATCAGTAAAACACACTATTTCATTTCCACTGAGGTAACTCATATTTTGGCAAATACATTATGTACATACATACATATGTATATGTCAGCATGTGTACAGTAAGGCACCAGAAAGGTGATCGGCTACATCGGCGTTACTGTAAACAGACTGTCAAGCATGGTGGAGGAAATGTCATGGTGTGGACATGCTTCTCGGGAAATCGGCTTGGCCCTGTACACAAAATAGTGGACAAAATGGACCGTTTTATGCATAAGGACATTTTAGAAACAAAGATGCTCCCTTATGCAGAATGGCATATGCCACTTCGTTGGGTGTTTCAGCAGGATAACGATCCGAAACACACATCGAAGTTGGTCAAAGTTTGGTTTAGGACGAAAAGGATTCAAGTCCTTGATTGGCCGGCACAATCACCTGACTTGAATCCTATCGAAAATTTGTTTGCAAGGACAACTTGTTTAAAGGATTTAAAAAAGAATGGACAAGCATCGAAAAAACTACATTGGGAAATTTAATTGCCTCAATGCCCAAAAGATGTGCTGCCGTTATAAAAAATAACGGTTCTTATACAAAATATTAAAAAGTTGCTTGGATTATGCACACCTTATTATTGGGTTGATTTTGTTTTTGTTTTTTATTTAACAGTAAAAGAATAAAGTACAAGTTTTGTTGTTACGTATTCTTTTTGTTTTCACCTAAGCTATCAATAAATATTGTAACGTTTACCTGATGACTGTTTATTTAAGAGTAATTTGACAATTTTTTGAAAGTCGGGATGAGTTGCTTAGCGTATGCACAGCACTGTATGTATATAATCCTATATCTATCTTGCATAGTTTTAGGTTATACATACAACCGTTAGGTGAAAAAACATATTCCAATTTAAGCCATTCCATCAAACATTTAATGTTTTTTATTTATGTTTATACATACATATGTTGTATTGTAAGTATTTTCCATAACTTGCACAGCTCTTCTGCAGCCAACTGCAATGTTAATTAACCAGTTACGTTCGCCGGTAGTAGCCTTCAGAACTTTGCAGGACTTCGAGTGGTCAGTGGTCTGCTCAGTGTTGAAACGCCAAAAAGTGGCCACTTAAACTTTTATTATTTTACTTTTAGTGGGTTGGTTGAATTTACGTTCCACTCAAGTGGAAAATGGCACACGTACACAAACGCAATAAAGGCATGTAAAGGCTGTGCTTTGTGTTTAAAAGTGACCGAAACGAGAAAGTAAATGCATGCTACGGCTGAGGTAGTATGCGGGAAAGTTTGTGTGTGTGTGTGTGAAAGTGCGCTGAGCTTTTTGCTAAAGTAATGAAGAAAGCTCACAAACACACACATTTATGCGTACACGTGGCGGTATGATTACAGCAACTGTTAGCAACAGCGCTGACGTTTGCCTGCAATGTAAACAAATATCACGGAAGCATTACACCGACTGCAAGCACATACATACATATGTATGTATGTAAATACATATACAGGTGTGTATGTATGTCAGCAAGTTTGAACATGTCAGCATATGTTACAACATGTTGGTTGCAGCGAAAATTAACTGTTTTGTTCGACTTTCATTTGTTCGGCGCGCATCGTGTTCGTTTGCGTCGTTGTCGCTGTCGGTAACGGCGAATAACGGCATCTCAATGCAAATAACTTAATACGAGCAGCAGCAGCTCACTAAATCAGTCAGTTTCTTTTTAAGCTTCGCCCCAATTGGACGTTTTCGCAAGGACTTGGTCCCGTTGACTGGGTATTTAACGCGCGCGCTTCAAATATAATAATGAAATAGGCAAGGATTCACACATATACAAATATAAAAAAAACTTGCAAAAAATCATAAAAATTATTAACGAAAATAAAGTGCAAAATGTTTTTGCGTGTCTGTGTGTGTGTGTCCTTCGTAGCGCGTCTGCTTTTGCGTCCATTCATTGCACGCATCTGCTCCTTGCAATGCCTTACTGCTTACATACATACTTACGTGTATGCAGGCGCATTTGTATGTGTGTGCGCTTCTTAGGAAATTTCGTGTGATTTAATTCGTGCATTGTTGTTTTTATTGCAGTCACCTGCCAGCAATAAACTCGCATTCCATTTGACATTTCGGTAATTTTGCACACGCTGTAAATATTTGGTGCACAAGAAGGAGCAAAAAAAAAACAAAGCGAAAAGTAAAAGAAAAAACAAAGCAAAAAAGTAGAAGAAAAATCAAAGTCAAAGCGCAAAAGCACTCAATATAAATATTATATGAGAACAGTACAATAAAAAGCTGCAACAAAAACGCGCTTTGTGGCAAATGAAAGAAATCAGGGTCACGCATGGGCGAGAAAAAAGTGAGTTGGCAGGCAAGCAGGTCCTTAAAACCAGAGTAGGAAAAGTACACACATTGTAAAGCGATATAAGCAACTACACATATATACCTATGTAATTATATATTATATACCGATTTATGTACAAGTGCATATTTGATGTGCTGACAAAACACTAAAAATTAACAAATAATTGCAGCCAAGCGAAAAAAAATTAAAATATAAAGTTAAATATTCATATTTTTACATGCCTTGCCAATAAAAACACAAATGCGTTAGAAAAAATCAATTAATATATACATACTTACATATATACGTACATCTATATATATTTATTATAAAGCGCGTGCGGCACACATATCCTTGCAGTTCTTTGAAGCTGTTGGCCAGCTAGCAGGAAGAAAAAAACGTCAATAATGCCAACTAGTCAGTCGTAAATTGACTGATTGACAGTTAAATAAAGGCCTGCAGGCTGAGCAATCAATGCATTGTAATGGCAGTTAGAGTGAAGCATACTCCTTTTTATATTAATTAAACTACTAGAGAGCTGTAGTGCTTCATATAATAAATAAATCAAAAATTTACATACACTGTAACAAAAAAGTATTCGGAAATTGTAAATAAAACGTAAAATGTTTAATTATTCATCAATATTTATTTTGTCCCCATCAGATGTAATACACTTATGCCAATGATTTTTCCAGTCCTCGAAACACTTTTCATAAGCACTTTTTTGGAATGGCCTTTAACTCCTTCAGCAAATTTCGTTTTATCTCTTCGAACTACGGAAAATGGATTCCACGGAGCGGCAATTTCAGTTTGGGGAACAAGAAAAAATCACACTGAGCCAAATCTGATGAATACGGCGGTTGATCGATGGTATTTATTGCGGTTTTGGCTTTGAATTCGGTCACAATCGTGGCTCGATGCGATGGTGCATTATCCACGTGTAAAGTCTATAATTTTTCCGTAATTCCAGCCGTTTTCAAGGCATGTTCTACCGCCAACTTCTCAAGACGGTTAGATAGAAAGCCTTATTGATCGTCTGTCCCGCCGGAACAAATTCATGATGCACCAAAACCACGAATATTGAAAACATCAATGAGCGTCACCTTGATTTTTAGGCGCCTTTGGCGTAGTTTTTTCGGTTTGCCTGGTTTTTTTCTTCCATTCCGATAATGGCTCCGAATTTGTACGATCAAGCATGCCCAAAGAGACCTGTACGACGTAGTAGAGACGGTACTTTAAAAAAAAAAATCAGTTTTATCGGGACGTGTCGCGCAAGAACACTCTCGCACCCAATATATCCACAAGAATCATTCGAATGGAATTGCGAGAGAAGTCGAGCTCTCTTACCATCTCTCTAACACTTGCCAGACGATTTTCAAACATATCCTTTCCATTTTTAATATTTTCAGCAGTTGCAGAGATCGAAGATCGTCCAGAATGAGGCATGTTTTCAACGATCTCGCGACCGTCTTTGAAGGCTTTGTACCACTCGTAGGCATGAGTTTTCAATACAACTGTATCACCGTTAGACTTTTCCAACCTTCACAACGATTCCGCACACAAATTCGGTTAGAAATACAAAATTTAAGGCAAATTCTTTGTTCGATATTTTTATCCATTAATTAATAAAAATCGCAATTCACTACTGATGTATACCGACTTAAGCAACTGCCGTAAATAAACTAGATGACAGATCGCGCTCATTTTTGGCATAGTAATTAGAGACAGTCCTACCAACTTAGCCAAATTCATTTCACTTACGCTTGGTTGTAATTAAACAACTTCCGGGTGCTTGTGAGTCAATCCGCGACCCGGAGATAGATACATACAAATGTATATTGGAATTTCTGATGAACTATATTTGCAATAAGGCTGGTGTATTTGGTCATGAACATAAAGAGCTGCAGAGCATAATGATCTCTGAACTAAGTATTTTACCATTTTTGGTCAGTTGTCCTAACAATCACCCACTTTACCCACGCAACCTACCAACTAGCCACTATTTTATTTACTTATTTAGTACATTACTTGCCTCCCTTCTTCATTATCTCTTAATCCTCGGATTATGTCACAAATAGTTTCATTTCATTTCACACTGCTCTACTCATGTCGTTGTGACTGCAGTGGCATTGGTAAAATAATAAAAGATATTTTTTGGTAGGCTCTAGAGGCGCAGCTGCACTATAACCACAAAATTTACGGTGCATTTGCTGCAACTCACTTTCCGATTGCGCCAACAGTAGAAGATAACGGGCCAAAAAGGAATGTGCCGCACATACATATAAACTTAGCTATATTTATACATATGTAAATATATACTTATTACATAGGGTATATACATACATTAAGGTGAGCCAAAAACTAACCAATCCTTTCGATTTGCTAAGAAAAAAATATCCCTGCAAAGCAGCTTAAAACGCATTTGTACAAATTGAAAAAACTACGGTATCAATCATCTGAAAATTAAGGATATATCAAATTCATACATATTTAAGGAATATCGAGCAAAATTTTGGAAGAAAAATTAAATATTTTCGAATTACAAGCTATCTGTGACGGTTCTCCGTGATTCCAGCTTTCTACATGATTTAAACCAAAAAAATTTTGACTAGAAGATATGGTACAGATAGAGTACACTCGAAATGTGAAGGAAACACTTCTCGAACCTGCTAAATGGCGGAAGTAATACTGCGACAGTGGAAGAAGAACCCGCACCAACAATCTTCCGCGACAACATTGTCGTCCCACTACTCGACCAAGAGGAGGTGAAAATAGCTCTAAGTCGGCAAGTCGGCCACAAAACCCCAAAAGCCGATAGATTACAAGATGAGCTGTTTAAAGCCAGCGGCGAGATGCTGGATAGGTGCATGTTCCAGCTGCTAAGCATTATTTGGTCAGATGAATACATGCCCAATGATTGGAATAAGAGTGTACTCTGTCCTATCCACAAGAAGAGAGATCCCGCAGTCTGCGTAAATTATCGTGGAATCAGTCCTATTAATATCGCATATAAAGTTCTTTCGACAGTATTGTGCGAAACTTAAGTCCATTGTAAATAAACTTATTAGAACTTAACATTGCTGAAGACCTGACAAATCCCCCATACACCAAATTTTCACAATACGAAAAAACCTGGAGAAGACTTTTGACAAACAGAGGGATACTCATTACCTTTTTGTCGACTGCAAAGTTACTTTCGACACCATGTCTAAATTTGATATCCATGCGAAACTCATACTGCTATGCAGCATGACGGTGAGCACGACCAGCAGCTCCGTGAAAATCGGGAAAGACCTCTCCGAGCCGTTCGATATCAAACGATGTGTTAGACAGGCTGATTTTCTTTCGAGCGTCTGTTTGAATATAATGCTGACCGCTATTTTGAATCGATGTGGCACTGTATACTCTAAAAGCAACATGCTACTGGGATACGCAGGTGATAGTGAAATCATAGTAGGCCTTAACAACAGAACCGTCAGCGTAGTATTTTCAAGCCTTTAAAAAGAAGCGAAAGAGGTTGGACTTATGGGTCTACTGAACTGCGTCACTGTTGACAGCTATAAATTTGAAAAAAGTTAAGGACTTTGTACATCTCGGAAGCAGCATAAATTGTACCAATAATCTAATGCAAGATATAAACCACAGAACAACTCTTGCCCTCTATAAGTCTCTCATTATTCTTATCCTATATTTAGCACAGAAATACGGACGATGACAACAAGAGATGACATGTTCTTCGTAAGATCTTTGGTGCCGTTCGCGTGAGCGATGGGTGCATGTCTGACGACGTCCTTTTTGACCTCTTTGTCCAAGACTAATTGTAGGGCTGGTTCATCTGCTTCACAGTTGCCAGGAATATCACTGTGTCCTGGAACCCATTGCAGGTTTAATCTTAAATCCACTAAGAGAGCAAGGCATTATTTTTCTATCTTCGATGAAATCTTAATACACTTTAGTGATTTCAAAAATGCTTGCTTATCAATTGCTATTCCACGCAGCTATGTATAGAATGTATCTTATTACAGACGAGTGTGAATTCCCTCAGTCTTCGCTTAATTAATTTAAAATTCGACGGCACCTGGGACTTTGTAGTTCTTTAGCCGACTTAGAGCTGTAGATTGTTAGTATGGGTTCTTCTTCGTCCGTCACAGTATTGCTTCTGCCATTTAGCAGGTTAGAGAAGTGTTCCCTTCACATTTCGAGTGTACTCTATCTGTACCATATCTTCTAGTCAGAATTTTTTATAGGTTTCAATCACTAAGAATCACCGCCGGAGATCGCGTGTAATTCGAAAAAAATTTAATTTTTTCTTCCAAAATTTTTCTGGTTATTTCTAAAATATGTATAGATATATCCTTAGTTTGGAAACGATTAACCCGTAAATCGATAAATTAGTTTTTGGCGCACCCTAATACATACGAACATCAAAGTATATAGTATGTATGTATATATGTAAAAGCGTCTCAGTGGTGAGCGTCTGTATCACTTTGGCTCCATTGAATTTCTACCAGCCAAAACAGCAGCCAACAAAAGCACCACAAATGCACAGTTACTTGTGTAAAGTAAATAACTGCAACTAAAAAAGTGCAACGAAAACAAAAACAAACCATCTAACGGTCAGTGAATACGATCAATGCCAAGTATAAGAAAAACGAAAATCAAATAATAACAGAGAAGTGCGAGCACAGAAAGGCAAACTAAAGTAACAAAAAATAGCAAAAGTATCAAATGAACAACAAATTGTATGGAAGGAATGTCTGTCTGTCTGTCGCCGTTTGTGTGCGCATTGTTGTGGCATATAATTTATAGAAATTGAATAATTTAAAGTGTGTAGGCAGTTGTGCGGATGGCGGAGTGTGCATTAAAAAGCAACACAAACACCAACACACAGACACATACATACATATATGCAGCAGCAATAACGATAGTTGAGGCAGCAACAGCAATAATAGTTGAGGCAACAACTTAAGTGCAGCAACAACAATAGTAGAACAATCATACGCCCAGTCGCACCTCAGCGCCATTTAAGAAGCTGTGCGCGCCAGGGCGACACTTCCACAGTGTCTTGACGTACTAATTCCACGCATAACAAGCACACTGCTGTCGCTTAATGAGATTTACGGTATTTAAATTGACACTTGTGCAGCTAGAAAAATTATATAATATGCTTATACATATATGAAAATAAATAAAAAAGAGTGCCACTTGAAGTTAAAAAAAATTAAAATCGAATAAAATTTATAAAATATGTATATAAATAAGCAAGAAAAAAAAAATTAATGAATTATATAATAAATTTCTTATATTAAAAAGTTAAAAAAAATCTATAAATTCTATACAAAGAATTTCGTGCTAATTCCCCTCACTGTGATATAACTTATGCAGCAGAACATAACCTACCAAAAAAAAAAAAAATCAACTTAAATACAAACAAACTACTTTTAGTACCTTAATAACATAATAAAGGCAACATTTGAGCGCGCCCACATATTTACTAACATACATATGTACATACAAATATATAAAGCATATGTGTATAAAATTATATAAACTATAAGAAGAAAGTGACAACCACTCGACTTTTATGCGCAATTTGTCGTTTGATTATATCTTACAAACACACAACAACACAAAGCACTCCCACACATAAGCATTGTTCAGCTCCGTGTGACGAAAAAAATAGCAAAAAAAGTGGAAAGTGGAAATAGAATAGAATAGCAGTAAATTTCCATATTAAACATCACCAGTGCAAGTCACTTTTAAGTGGCGCCCCCAGCTAACAGCGGCAGTCTCCAGTGTCGTCGAGCGCAAGTGAGCAGGCACTTCACTTCACCTCTCATCGCCAAGGAATCGCAAAACTTGTTGCCGGAAACTTGTCGTGGTGCGGATAAGGACAATGGAGTCGCAACACAAATCGGTTTTCATGCTACTCTTCACTCTATGCCTTACATTAAGCGGTAATTATACAGAGATTTCTTTAATTATCTTTTATAATGAGACATTGTTTAAAGTAATCGTTAAGATTATACATATGTATGTTAAAACTATTTTGTTAGGGGTGGCAAATGTGGGAATTTTCTTTGAATGCAATTTTTAGATTTTTAGTATGCAAATAGTATGCAATAGACCACAAAATTTTTTAAAATAATTAATTAAAAAAATGTATATACCTAAAAGGTTTGACAAAAAAATTAAATAATATCGTTTGGTTTATAGAAAAATTCTGTTATTGTACATATTAATTAGCACAAATATTCAGCTTTATAAAGTAACCGCAAGTACTTCCACAAGTAGTCGTTATTAATTGAATCTGCCATTTGTATTCCCGAAAAAGTTTCGCCGGGTGCAGTCCACTGCTTCGACTGTTGCCTTGTACTTGCTCCAGGCTTTTCTGGAAATAAAACTTACTGGAAAAAATCTTTTATGTCTTGCAACCTGTTACTACAGAGTATAATAGTTTTGTTCATTTATCGGTTGTATGTATCACCTAAAACTAAGCATTACAGATATAGGGTTATATGTATATAGATAAAAGATCATGTTGACGAGAAAAGTTGAAATCCGGTTGTCTGCCCGTCCGTCTGTACAACTAGATTCAAAATTTAGATATGAAATTTGGCATGCGGGTTTCCAAGTACAAAAAAATTTACGAGTTCGTAGATGGGCGTAATCGGTCAACTGTCACGTCCACAAATTGCCATTAACATAAAGCTTATCAAGTGCCATAACTAAGCACTAAATTAAGATATAAACCTCTAGACGCACTTTGGCACAGGGAATCGCAGTAGCAAGGGTCATCTTTTGTGCAAAAATTTTTGAAAAAGTGGGCGTGGCTCCGCGCTCTAATAAGTTCAATGTATATATCCCCAAAACCACTTAAGCCACAACAACCAAATTTGCTTAGCGTAAATATTATAAAAGCTCCTGCTGACAGTGCGAAAAATCGAAATCGGAAGATAACCCCGCTCACTCCCCATTTAAAGGTACTAAAATTGCAATAAATCAATAACTAACAAGAAAGGAAGGGCTAAGTTCGGGTGTCACCGAACATTTCATACTCTCGCATGATTAAGTGATAATCGAGATTTCATTATACGTCATTTACATATTTTTCAAATACCGTATTTTTGTAAAGTTTTATTCCGCTATCATCATTGGTTCCTAATGTACATAAATATTATACAGAAAAGGCATCAAATGGAATTCAATATAGCGTTATATTGGAAGAAGGCGTGGTTGTGAATCATGGTGTTAAGAAAATATTATATACCGAATTTCATTGAAATCGGTAAAGTAGTTCCTGAGATATGGTTTTTGGTCCATAAGTGGGCGACGCCACGACCATTTTCAATTTTTAAAAAAAGCCTGGATGCAGCTTCCTTCTGGCATTTCTTCCGTAAAATTTAGTGTTTCTGACGTTTTTGGTTAGTCGGTTAACGCACTTTTAGTGATTTTCAACATAACCTTTGTATGGGAGGTGGGCGCGGTTATTATCCAATTTCTTCCATTTTTGAACTGTATATGGAAAGGCCTGCAGGAAACGACTCTATAAAGTTTGGTTGACATAGCTAAAGTAGTTTCCGAGATATGTACAAAAAACTTAGTAGGGGGCGGGGCCACGCCCACTTTTCCAAAATAATTACGTCCAAATATGCCCCTCCCTAATGCGATCCTTTGTGCCAAATTTCACTTTAATATCTTTATTTATGGCTTAGTTATGACACTTTATAGGTTTTCGGTTTCCGCCATTTTGTGGGCGTGGCAGTGGGCCGAACTTAACCTTCGAACTTAACCTTCTTATGGAGCCAAGAAATACGTGTACCAAGTTTCATCATGATATCTCAATTTTTACTCATGTTACAGCTTGCACGTACGGACGGACAGACGGACGGACGGACAGGCAGACATCCGGATTTCGACTCTACTCGTCACCCTGATCACTTTGGTATATATAACCCTATATCTGACTCTTTTAGTTTTAGGACTTACAAACAACCGTTACGTGAACAAAACTATAATACTTTCTTAGCAACATTGTTGTGAGAGTATGAAAACAGCAGAGACATTAAATTTTACCACCGAGATGTTATAAGAGAGCTTACTAGGAGCTGGTGTGAAAATTGGACGATGGGCGTAGCACCGCTCACTTTTTGTTGAAATCCCATATTTCGGGACGTGAGCAACCGATTTCAACAAAATTTTGTGGGTGGCATTTTTTTTACATTCTTATATCACAGTGTGAAAATGGGTGAAATCGGACCACAACCACGCCTACTTTCCATATAGCACAATTTTAAATTCCACCTGATTCGTTCAGTTTCCAGTACACAAATCAAGAAGCAATTAATATAATGGGATACAACTTTGCACGAATAATGCCTTTAGTGTATGCCACTTCATGGCAAAAAGTTGTTGAAATCCAACCAAAACTGTTCAAGACCCTAAGTATCGAATATGTGGACACCAGTATCTATAGTTGATTTTTGTTCGAAAATATCGGTCAATGTGTGAGATATACAATTGAAATTCAGACAGAAACTTTTCCTGACAATAGTATTTCTATGTAGCGAAAATGGGTTAAATCGAATCAATACTTCCCTTAGCTCCCATATACCTAATATAAAGATTTTTGAACTCCAGGGTGACCTTTTACAGTTTTTATCGGCCAGTATTTAAGTTATCTCAATAAAAACAAGAAAAAACGTTAACTTCGGTTGCACCGATCGATTGTAGAAAATAATGCATACCAAATTTCGTGAATATATCTTGTCAAATGTGAAAGTTTTCCATACAAGCGTTTGCAAAATTTCAAAACGATATCTTAAAAACTGAGGGACTAGTTCGTATATATACAGACAGACAGACAGACGGACATGGCTAAATCGACTCAGCTCGACATACTGATCATTTATAGATATACTTTATAGGGTCTCCGACGCTTCCTTCTTGGTGTTACATACTTAATATACCCTGTTCAGTGTATAATTACAAAACGTCTTTTACTCATAACAGACTATCTTAATGCCTATCATAACAGAGTATCTTCCTGCCCAAAATAAATAAAATTGGACGAAAACTTGAGCCAGCTTCCACTATTATCAGTATTTCCGAACATCTGGCCGACTTTGCTCCATATGATTGGTAATTGCAATGGGTTTTTTAATAGGAACGCAACAAAAGTAGACCGATAGGGTCAGCCAACGACGCCATATTTTTTCCCACGCTTTCAACATTTTTCTTCAGTTAGGCTTGCCATTTTATCCTGGAATGATATGCGATCCAACAACGAGTCGAAATTACTAAAATTTATTATCGAAATTCGAGCTCAGTGGCCTCAACGTTTAGAGTGGGGTTTTCAATAAGAGCGCTGCAAAAGTTTTTTTTAAATAAAACAAAAATGGTTTAGAATAGCAATTAAATTCTTTATTCCTGTGAAAGTACATACGTACACGCTCCATGAATCACCATTACATCCCGGAAAAATTACGGCTTGATGCGGTTTATAGAGCGGCGGCGTCATTGGGCCGTACTTCTTCCATGATGATCAAGACCTGCACGTTATTGTGAATGGGAATCGCT
Source organism: Bactrocera tryoni (assembly GCF_016617805.1). NCBI lineage: Eukaryota > Metazoa > Arthropoda > Insecta > Diptera > Tephritidae > Bactrocera > Bactrocera tryoni. The sequence goes on from NC_052502.1 coordinate 19,779,975, forward strand.
ATCGCTCATGATAACCGAATATTTTTGGCCCGAATCAGATGATAAAGACTTGGACAACATGTTATTCCAACAGGACGGCGCCACAAGCCACAAGCGAATGTCACAATCGATTTATTGAAAACCAAGTTTGATGAACGTATTATCTCACGAAATGGCCCAGTCAATTGGCCGCCTGGCCGTTTTGCGATTTGACGCCGTTAGACTATTTCCTGTGGGGCTACGTCAAGTCTATGGTCTATGCCAACAAGCCAGCGATGATTGATTTGAAACGGCCAATTTATGCTTGAAAACCGTCAAAATTGGGTTCAGCATCTGGTCTTCTGCAATCGTGCCCGTGGTAGCCATGCAAAAGAAGTATCCATACATAATGGCATCAAATTTAATTTCACAGAAATAAAGAATTTCATTGATATCCCAAACCGTTTTTGTTTTATTAAAAAAAAAATGTTATAGCACTCTAATTGATAAACCCGTTATATGATATACCTTAATGAAACTCTGGGAACATTTTTTTGGTATGTGGCATGATAATAACTAATAGATAAAATCTGGTCGATGCTACACCAACTCGCATGTACTACGTACAATATTTTTCGTTTTTCTAATAAACCTTATGCTGAATATGTCGGTTAGTGTATAAGTTGTATAGATTATAAGTAGAGATAAAATTGTTCACATTCCGATCTCCTGTTTGACGTTTAACATCTTAAGGTATTACCCTGGCTTTGATTCTTCCATAATAGTTTGTTACTTTAAAAGCGACTTAAGTAAAGATTCCACTCTGGCAATTTTCACATATTTAACTACAAATTAATTAATTTTTAACATATCTGAAAGCAACCATGCTCATATTAGATCAGCGAATTTATAATTATTTATAAAACCACACTACGATATACTGGTAGCATTGGTGAAAAAGACCCACTGGGCGTATGAGCAACCTCTGCGCGCGACTTAATTTGCACATGAAACTTCCGAAATCCATAAATCATAAAGAGGTTTCAGTTTTGAATACAAAATCGCATGTAAAATTAGATTGGAAAAATATGAAATAAAATATCAAAGTACGTATTTAAACTAATCATAAAATAATTCATCATCAGAATCATTACAACTGAAAGTTTTAAAAATACATATACTAAATTTTATATAATTTTATTTTATATATAATAATATTTTTACGTAATTTTTTATTACTAAATTTTTGGAAATCAAATCAAATTATATTCTTATAACTCAATAAAAGTAGAAGTAGAGTTTCTAGAGCTATTCACCTGCTACGGAGTTTAAACTCTGCAATTTACTCATTTCACTGAGTTTATAAGAGCACAAATCAAAGCACTCAAAATGACTATAAAGCAAGTTCCATCAATATTTTAAAGCTACAGAGATGGAATACTTAATAACAGCATTGACCTTATCATAAATTTTCGATTTTGATTTAGACACTTTGGGTGAATATATCTATTGTAGATATACATACACACATACACATATCGAAAACGAAACTCTTTCGCATTCTAAGTGGCATTTGCTGAACCCAATTTCGTAACTCCATAAGGGCACGTCTGCCCAACCGGCACCGCTTTCATATTTCATTTATGCCGGCACAGCACACTGTCTTGTGGTTGTTGTTGTAGTCGCAGTATTTCTTGTATCCCTAGAAAATTTTGTTGCCAGCATTGAAAATGCTAAAACTAAGAGGATTCCAACAACAAAAATTCGGAAAAAAATTAAAAATAATAAAATCAGAAGTACACGGCCATGACTCTCGTGCAACATCGTGCTAACATGCAATGCAACGGCAAATACGATGCAATTGCAACTGACAAGGTAGCCTGATTGTTTGCGAATGTCGACGATATGTGTGCACATGCATGCATACATACAAACACTTGAATGTAAGTCTGGCATTTCATAGTCTCTTGCAGTATATATGAAAATAATTTGTCAGAAAGTTTTTGAAGTGCAGGAAATTATAAAATTTCTGCATTCTATAAAGTCAAAGTTGGTATTCAATATATTTAGGTGAGCATGCATACATATGTATGTGGATATTTTCGCTTTTGAAAAATATATGTCTGACCACTCGGAAATCCTCACCCACTTTGACTTCATGGAGTCGCCGAACTCTGGCGGCTCCTTCACTGCCAATATACTGGCGAGGGCAGTTGTGGGTGGGAAGAAGCAGTTGAAGGAGAGGGACAGTGAGCTTCTGTACGGATGGGTCAAAGCTTGATGGAAGGTTGGTGGAGGGACTTACTGTCAGGAGCTCTCTATCAGCAGGAAAAGTCACCCTAGAACCATTATCGGTAGAATTGGAGCGGGTCGGTGCTCCCGTATCCTCATGTATTCTACTACTAGATATCTGAGATTCGCAGAAACTTGGCCAACGCAGGGCCACCATCGGTACATGCGATGATGCAAAAGCCTTTTGGCCCAAGATCGATAGCAAAAGATCTAGTGATACCTTTGTTCTCACTCAGGCTAGCCACCCCTGGGTGCGGGGTTTTTAACAGTAAGCCTGGGAATCCTACCAGACGCCAGCTGCAGAATATGTATGGAAGAAGATGGGGTGAAAATAACTCAGCACTTGACTGGCCCGCATATAGGATCCCATATAAGACATCCCATCGAACTGGCGGGAATGGAAATCAAACGCCTGTGCAAACTTGTACTGGCTACTAATCGTTTTGCTAATATATAAGTTCCAACTTCTTCTTCTTTTCTATGGCTGCATATAACAGTCTGCATGCGATCTTTGATCAGGCATGTAACCTAACCCCAAAACGATTTTGCAACAATTCTAAATGATTCTGCAACCTAATTCCATTGGAAGCACTGTGTTTCAAGCAACTTTATGTATACAAATCTAGGAAGAAAGTATTTTTATATGTTCTTTTTTCGCATGCAGTTCATTCAAATATTATCATATGATAATTTCCAAGAAAGGACCTAAATTATGTAGTTCAAGTGTTTGGAGTTTAGGAGTGATATTTACATTTCCCTTGGTTTTTAAGAACAGAGTATCAAGTCAACTTGCTTAAAGAGCCATACCTTTAAGCTTCTTCCTACAGATCTTAGTAATAAATATAGTATCACACCCCGAGAAATAATTTTACTTGTAAAACCGTTTTTAACAAAAGCTTCGCCATACTTGTATGCTCTGGTTGCAAGAAAGCCGCTCCAGGCTACCGTAATATATTTCTTTTTCTTCTTCTTAATTGGTGTAGACACCGCTTACGCGATTATAGCCGAGTTAACAACAGCGCGCCAGTCGTTTCTTCTTTTCACTACGTGGCGCCAGTTGGATATTCCAAGCGTAGCCAGGTCCTTCTCCACTTGGTCCTTCCAACGGAGTGGAGGTCTTCCTCTTCCTCTGCTTCCCCGGCGGGTACTGCGTCGAATATTTTCCAGAGCTGGAGTGTTTTCGTCCATCCGGACCCAACATGACCTAGCCAGCGTAGCCGCTGTCTTTGAATTCGCTGAACTATGTCAATGTCGTCGTATATCTCGTACAGCTCATCGTTCCATCGGATGCGATATTCGCCGTGGCCAACGCGCAAAGGACCATAAATCTTTCGCAGAACTTTTCTCTCGAAAACTGGCAACGTCGACTCATTGTACACTCTTATAGAAGATGGTACCTTCTCTATTTAGTTCTGCAGCTCGAACTATTTTCTCCAGAAGTAATATATTTCAGTGGACCGTTAAATCCATAGAATACTTTATTAGAAATGTATAAATTAGCGTTATACCTCTATTAATTACTATTTTAAGGAATATGATGCGGTTATATCACTAGAAATTTCTCTGTACAAATATATCTCTTTAATTCGCTTATATACACCTGTATTTTATGCGAAGATATAAGGTTCCCTACTGGGTCGAAATGAATTTAAAACTGAGCTGTGTGGATTTACCGAAGAACTGCCGGTATTGGGGCAGCTTTAGAGTGTTGAAAAACGACATTCAACTGAGAAAACTTTTAGAAAGGAAAAAAATATAAAACTTTGTCTTAAAAGTGGTTAGTAAAAAATTTAATAACTAGAAAAAAGAAACTGCAACTTATTGGAGTATAGGACCGCAGGAAGTGCATATTCTAGAACAAAAATGTGGACTACCGGATTGAACTCAATCTCCCATTAACTTTTCAAAAGAGCTATGTATTTTGGTAAGGAAATCACTGCAAGAAATTCATTCAAGAATAAAAGTCGAGGAGTAATTAAAATTCTGGCATGCGATTGTATTTACAGCTTATGACTATATGACACTGGCATTAAACTATTAAAATAAATACCAGTAACTCCATTTGCTGCTTAATTTGTATTCAAATTGTCTTGTGGAACGGTTGAACCTCCCCGTTTAAGTCACTTTTATGACTTTTTAGAGGCCACATTAAACCGCGAAGTCCTTCATATGCAGCAGAACATGCCACTCAATAATAAGAGATTGCAAATGATACTCACATCAGCTTCTACTATAATGAATGCTCGCATGAAAATCGCGTGCCGCACTACATATTTTAATATGGTAATTGTTTGAGAGAAAAAATAATTACAAAATTGCACACTGTCACTAGAATTATAGTCATTGTTGCTATTCTCGGATAGGAATTTCAAATAACTTTTCCCAGACATGGCAACTATCTTCTAATTCTCACCCATAAATAAAACGTTCATTTAAATAAATGACAACAAGCGGGCATGGCACACAGGCATAAATGCATATATAAACATAAGAGAAATAAACATTTGCTCTAACGCTGGGAAATCCGAAAAGAAAGTCGGTAGGCATTTCATACGTGGTTGGTGAACTAGCAATTAGTAACTAGTATTGGACTAGTTCAATGGTGATTTGTATAATTCTATCTGTGCTTTCACTGTTTGGTGAAAAAATGCCATAGTTGATAAATTGTTCTCTTTACTGGAGATTCCAAGTGTAGCCAGTTGCTTCTCCACCTGGTCTTTCCAACGGAGTGGAGGTCTTCCTCTTTCTCTATTTCCTCCGGCGGATACTGCGTCAAATACTCTCAGAGCAGTAGTGTTTTCATCCAATCGGTAGACATGACCTTGCAAGCGTAGCCACTGTCTCTTAAGTCGCTGAATTATGTCAATGTCGTCGAAGAGCTCGTACAGCTCATCGTTCCATCGACTGCGGTATTCGCTATTACCTATGCGCAAAAGACCATAAACCTTCCGCAGAACCTTCCTCTCGAAAACTCATAACGCTGCCTCACCAGATGTTGTCATCATCCATGCCTCTGCACTATATAGCAGGACAGGGATGATGGGTGACTTGTAGAGTTTGGTCATTGTTGGACGAGACGAGAGAGGACTTTACTTCACAATTACCTACTCAGTCCGAAGTGCCACCTGTTGGCAAGAGTATTCTGCGTTGGATTTGGAGGCTGTGTTTTTAGTGTTGTTAGTGCGTATACTAGTTCCATATAGACGAAATTATCTACAACTGCGAAGTTATGACTGTCAACAGTGACGTGGGAGTCAAGTGGCGAGGGCAACGACTGTTTGTTTGATGTCTTGTCCACATTCACAACCAGACCCGTACGCGTAGCTTCCTTCTCCAGTCTGGAGAAAGCAGAACTAAAGGCGCGGTTGTTGAGACCAATGTTATTAATATCCTCGGCGTACGCCAGCAGGCTTACAGAAGATTGTACCTTCTCTATTTAGCTCTATAGCTCTTACTATTCTACACGTTTGCAGTGGCTGTCATCAAAAGGGAGGTCTCTCATCCTTGGCTGTTTTGAACTTTTCATTGCGGGTGTTTTTTACGTCGCTGGTCCCGAACCCAGCGCACAACCTTCGGAAAGGATGATTCACCTATTTACGGAAGTTTTTCGGCTACCCAGAGATACTTGGTCTATGACCGTAAGTCGTGAGCTGACTGAGCCATATGTAAAATAATCGTTTTTGGCCTCTCCCAAGCGAATGGAGTTCAGAGAACTTTCCTCACTTGCAAGATCATCTACGCATGGCTCCATCCTCCACTATCTTTTCTTAACATAAAATTAAATCATCGATTACAATTACTATATCGCCTTCGAAGCAAAGTTCTTAGATGCATTTCTAGTATGTCAAGGTCGTTTTATTCACTTCAACTACCGAACAAAATCATTAATTCATAGAAGTGATCGAAGTGCGTATTGCCTTTCACACAACAAATCCGCTATAGAGTCTTCGGAAGTTTTACGAGGATTATCAATTAGCTGTGTAGCCTCATCCACTAAAGAGTATAGCCGAAGAGTAATTTATCTTATCCGGAACAATGCATTCTTTTTCATCGCAGTTGTATGCTACATTGAGACAAGAAGACTAACCCATCTGCAAAGGCTGACTTCAAATACCTATTTTAAACTAAGGCGAGCGTACGCATCTTTTTCCTATACCATGCTGGACAGAGCCAAGAGATTCCAGTGGGTCCTCAGTCGGAATAGCTAAGCTTCACTGAAGCTTCTGTTCTATCAACTATATCACATATTGCCGTAGAGGTAAAACCGAGGCCTGGGGAGGATATTGGAAATGTTACAAACCACCTGATCCGTCAATTTATTGATGTTATAGTATATACCATAAATTGTTGCAGAGCACCAGTCCACTCTGAGAACTTCGGGACAGAAGGAAATTGTCCCTGTTCTCCGTCCTCTCTCTCATTTGTTGACTTCGTATGGCCGGGTTGTCACTTTTTATTCTCCCTCTATACTAGTACTATTAGCTACTACAATTACAGTATATTACGAGTATATCGAACTAAATACCATCTCTGCACGAGCACCGCGTCGCTAGCTCAAATTTAGCGTATTCCTTCAAACATGAAATTCGTTTACCTACATGCAAACTTATATACATACATAAATAAATACTAATCTGTTTGCCTTTCAACTTGGAAATCGTTTAGTTTATTTAATATTCTTGACAATGGTGAGACTTGCGGTCGATGCAGATGGCGAGGTGATAAGCGACTACCTTGCCACAGTGTCTCCAGCGGTATTAGCGCATATGAATTATGCACTCATACCTTCGGCGTGCTCATGGATGTGGGCACATATTTATTATATACTACGTGTAGATACATAGCAAGCTTAGCACTTATGTATTTGTACTTGAAACATTACAGAATAAATAGTTTTCTTGACAATGAGTGCACTCAAAAAAATGTTGACTTGTCTATGCTTACAAGCCCTGTAGGAAAATGCGAGTAAGGGAGAAAAATTCTTGATTCGCGAATTATGAAAATTTCGATATGATATAACCAAAGCCATTTAACTTTTAATGATCCCAATACATCGCCATATGGATGGGGTCTCCATATTGAACTAAGTATGAGGGCAATGATGTAAGAAATTGGTTTAGTAATTTGCGAGCTGCTGCCTTTCCTTTTTATTGTTATTAAGAAAACAAAATGTTAAATCGAATCATTAAAAAGGAGACTAGCCAGAGTTCTCCGGCGTCGCAATCTAGCCTTGTAGTCACTTCTTCCAAGCTAGTGAAGTTATATTTAAAAAAAAAAAATTCACAATCACATTTCGGCCCAGCGGGATTCGGCCCATTGGGATTAGGACAACGTTGGCGTCTTTTCTTCCCTGAGGAAACAGGAGATTGACCGACGCTGTCTCGGAAATGCGAATTCCGCAGCAGCAACACTCCCTTGTCAATCGTCCTAAACAACTACTCGGGAGTGAAGAATTATTAACCGGTCAAGGATCCGCCTCCAAAGCTCGCATAATCCGCAAGTCCAAATCCACAACTGATGACCTATTTTGAGTCACCGAGAGCCCCGATGAACTTTTTAATTAGCTTAAGTTTAGCACCAGCAACACTCCCTTGTCGATTCTCCAATAATAACTAGTCGAGATTAAATAATGAATCATCTAGCAACGATCCGCCTTCAAAGCTCGCTTCTTACGAAGGTTTAAACCCACTTTCATGCCTGTTTAGCTCTCAATACCTCTTCCATCTGGAGGCTGCAAAATATTCGCCTTGACATTGATCGGGAGAACCCTTAAACCTACAACTGATTACCTATTTTGAGTCGCCGAGAGGTCCGATGAACTTTTTAGTTAGATTTAGATTAGCACCAGCAACACTCGCTAGTCGATCCTCCAATAATAACTAGTCGAGATTACAGAAGGAATCATCTAGCAAAGATCCGCCTCCAAATCTCGCTACTTACGAAGGTTTAAATCCACTTTCATGCCTGTTTGGACCACAATACCCCTTCCACCTGGAGGCTGTAAAATATCCGCATTGACATTGATCGGGAGAAGCCTAGAAACCATCATTTCGAAGCCACAACTGATATCCCTTTTTGAGTCGCCGGGAGGCCGAATGAAGTTCTCATTTAGTAAATACCGATCGATTGTCTCCAGCCTAATCTTATTGTAGTCGTAAGTAGAGGGATGTAAATTACAATATAGCAACATTTCGCCTATCTTTACCGCTTCTACACTTCTCCAACCATGGATACTGTTTTCTTATTCAAGGAGGCGGACCACTAGTCGGCACACCTGACAAGTTTGTATATACCGTGGAGCCCATCCGCATTCGCGCACCTAGAAGGTGATCAACGGGAATCCCGGGCCAAGAACGCGGCAACAATCCGCTTTCTTTTTTTGTGGAGGATGGTTTCATCTTCTCCACTATGGTTAAAAACACCCAGTTCTATGAGACAGCCTGCCTCGCTTAGCGTTTGTTTCGCTCCTGTTCGTTTCTTCTTAATGAAGGAGACATTTAAAATATTTTTACCTAACAAAAACCTATTCTGGTATAAGTATATCTACAACCATAAATCGGCTCCATTCACTGAGAAATCGTTTGCTTTGTCTTCCCTTCACACAAAATCCCGTTATGTCACATGAATCTTTCTTATGCCTCTGAATCTTCAAAGTAAATATGGTATGTATGTCTCACGCGATCAAGTGCTTTCGATTGCTATCGTCTCCTCCACAAATAATAGATTAAATAGCACGGTTTGTATGTAAATATCTCGGAGGGCTCAAGTGTCTAAGCACATCTTCGTCAATTGCCATTTGTCGATTGTCGATTGGTGTCAATTCCCTGTGTGTGTCTAAATATTGCATAGTGAAGCGCTTTCCATTGTCTGCGGTCAATCAATGGTTAAATATGCATTGACACCCCGCTTTGCTCCCGCTTGGCCCCTGCATTGCGGCTGACGGCTGTCGCCTGCCGGTGGGCATAAAGTGAGAAGACAATAGGCAAGCTCATGCGGCGCAAATAATAAACCGTTACACTTCGGAGTGTTTAAATACAAAAATAAATCGATTAATTGGATTTACGTACACACAATCGCAATCTTGTTAGCGCAAATTAATTGTGTAGGCTGGTGTTGACAGCTGCAAAGGTTTATTTTTGCAGCTGAGTGGAGAATTATTGTATGAATCAACCATTAATTGACGCACTTATAAAAAATAAAAATTATCGGAAGATTTTTTGTTGCGAAAATGATATTTTTTTTTATAAATAAGTTCCCTTTGGAACCAGCTCATGCGATGTATTGAAAATAGTCGATTTCCTTAAGCTTTTCTTGGGGTGCATTTTTCACCAGCAAAATTTTGAACCAAAAAAAGGAACAGGTAGTAATTAATTGGTACCAAGTCTAAATTAAAAGTTGGATACATACCAAGCTCCCAGAGCTTAACTATTAATGTGAATGCAGTGGCGTAGCTAGGAGGGGGCGAAGTCCTAGGGGCGGCAAAACGATCTCAGCTGTTTTTTATTATTCAGAAAAATACGTCAACAAATTTTTTTACAGAATTTATTATAAAGGATAAAGAGTTGTATACTCACAATGTAATAATCTGAATAACAATGAAAAATTTTACTCGAATACTCTTCAGTCTTTGAATTTGTCTTATATCTTTTGGCATATATCTTTCTTAAAAATTGTGATAGAACTTAAAGATGCACTTTTCTAGCTTTGTCTAGCGACGTGTCACTCTCACAGTTACCCTATGCTTTGAATGTATTATAACAAATACTTTTATTTCTCCAAATTTTCAAAAATGTTATTTAAGAACTCTAATTCGGGCAAAAATTCCTGAAAATTGTGTCAAAAGTGTACAAGATATAGGGCGAGAATGGGTTTTTTCTATGGCTTTTAATACGTCTTGTAAATTTACTATCAATTTCCTCAAAAACCGTATTGCGAGAATTTTGGAACTTCAGAATTTGCGTGGCTTCTAGTTCCTAAATTTTATACACTTAATATCGAAGATATTTTGTAAAAAATCACTTTTGTTCGAACCACCTTATGAAACTTGTAGGTAGGTAGATAAAGGGCGGCAGAACATTCTTGGCCCCGGGCGCCCGAAGTTGTAGCTACGCCACTGTGTGAATGGCTTGACGCTATTCTGATGGAACACATATCCTCACCTATTGGCCAAAGCTGGTCGCTACAAGCCAATTACTCCCTTTATTCTGTCCTATTGCTGACGGTACAGGTGACAAAAGTTTGATCGAGGAAGTGCTATACATAATAGAAGATTCCAATCGCACCAGACACATAGCAAATCTTCCTCGCCGTCAATACTTTTTAACATTTTCACTTGATGTTGCCGCAAGTGAACCATTTTTCATCACCATTAACAGACCGCTTCAAAAATCTTTTTGAAATATCAATTTTGTTGCTATTAAACATTTTTCAGAATTTCTGCCGCCTGACTGGCGCTTTCGTCGTTTTCGAATAAGAACTATAAAAGGTAACTCATTTTCTCTTCGCTAGTGTCCATCTTTAATGAGTGCTCAAACAATAATGAGTCAAGCAATCTTAAAAACTGTATGGGCAGTTTATGGTACGAAATCTTATCTATCTAAGGCTATATAGTGAAACCGAATTATATACAGGGTTTGCGCGGAAAGTAATAGGACCTATTTTCTTCCGCCGCGACTGTACTTCGGAGTGTGCGCGATAGAGGACGTTCCCAGCTAACGAACGAGCTGCGGCCGGTCAGTTGTCTCAGAGAGCCTGGAGAGCCAGGACAAACATTTTCGCGCGACTTGTCTCTTTGAGTGGTGCAAACCGAAAATGCAGCGTTCGTTAGAGCAGAGGTATGCGACTAAATTCTGTGTTAAACTCGGTAAATCTGAGACAGAGACGTTTGATGTGATCAAACAGGCTTACCCAGATGTTGCTTTAGCAAGAAGTGGTGTGTTTCGGTGGCACCAGGCCTTTTCGGAGGGCCGGGAAGTGGTCGCTGATGAAGACCGTGCTGGGAGACCTGCGACTTCGACAAACATCGACAATGTGACTCGAGTGCGTATAGTTTTGAACTCAGACCGTCGACTAAGTATTCGTTTAATTGCCCAAATGTTAAATTTATCAAAATCTGTGGTTCATGACAATGTGATAGAGCACTTTAACATGCGCAAGATGTGCGCTCGTCGCTGACGACCAGAAATTGCTATGAGTGAAAGTGTGCCAAGAAAACTTGAACATGTGTGAACGTGACCCTCAATTTTTGAATAACGTGATTTCAGGCGACGACTCATGGATCTTCGAGTATGATCCCGAGACAAAGGCCGACGAAAGGCAAGCACTTTAAGACGACAGAAGGGATCCAAGTTCCTCGGCTCTCAAGGCTATTCCGGAGAATGCCTTCCATGACGCCTTCAATGCTTGAAAATCGCGCTGGCAGCGCTGCATCGATGCAGAAGGAACTTATTTTGAAATTATTTTAAAGAATTGTAACGATTGGCTTAATAAATTTTTTAAATCGACTCAGTCTTATTACTTTCCGAACAAACCCTGTAATACGAGATACAGATAGATACAGGCCATGCTTTGGAAAAATAATGGGTTTCAGACCTCGATCGGTATAAAGTCAACCGTAGACGTATAAGTCGTATATGGGAGCTGGAAATGTCGATTTCGACAAGTCTTATTTTAATGATATCTGCCGTCAATTCAAATACATAGGAAGCAGATTCTCGACGATGTTTTTGATATTACAGGTGATCCAGGAAGAGGTATTTTTTTCAATATCCTTGTTTTGGCAGATCACCACTCGAGTTTCCCACGCGACATCGCTTCGCTTTAAGGGCTCCTGAAGAGTTCCAAGGAGATCATTCATTTGGGACACAGAGCAACTTGAAGAGATTCAAAAGCTGTCATTTCATCCAGAAAAAACAACGGTTTGGTGTGGTTTGTGGTCCAATGGAACGTTATCACGCCATGATAACCGACTATTTGATGAAGGTGAAGTTCGTGATCTCGGCGACATTTGGTTTCAACAAGACGGCTCTACTTCTCGCACATTGCATCAATCAGTGTATTTATTGAGTGAATACTTCGGTTCGGGTCTTGGAGCATAACACCAACGGTGTAATTCGCTTGTTACCAGTCGAAACGCTCGACCGTTATCGAAAATTGGACTTAGCTTGAGACGCAGCCGCGATCAATATTTGAAAGAGATAATCATGAAAAAGTAAATGCCAAAGGATGTTCTTTCGCATGCTGCAATATTATGGATAACCCTTTATTAAAGGCTCCTTTTGGACTAACTCAAGCATGTCAACGCTTAATTCAATTTCTCATACACTTGTTAAAAGCCTCGGCTGGGATGGACTTCAGTGCATTCAGCAATTTTTGTTTTTTTTCGGTTTCGGCGCATTTTTGGAGCGACGCACCTTGATCTAGTTTGGCTAATCTAAGTCCTTATCATATTTTCAACAATAATAAAACAATTTCTGGCAGCTTCGCATGTCTTCTTAATATTTTCATGCAGCAACTCGCAAAAATGTGATGTAATTAGTACACAACCTTTTAATTAATTTAGCGAAATTCGTCATATTTCCTCACATTTTTATAATCCTTTCACTTTTACTTATCTCTTTCCAACGAATCTTTCAATTTCGGTTGTGAAAAATCGTGCACGCATGAAATACACACTCATATAAATATTCATATGTATATACATATATTATATACATTCACACATATATGTAAAAGTCCACAGATATAAAAGTGAAACTTTTTACTGCAACACGACATTCATCTCATACTTTTAACGGGACTTATGTATGCCTCAATGGCGCTGCACACGACCGCGGCTGACATAGTAACAGCCAACACTACATAATTCCACCGTTAACTTATTTCCTTTGCCACCACGCAGGAGCGGCAGCAGCCCCAGGCCTTACCATATACATACATATATCTTTGCCCACTTTTAGGAGCAATCCATAAGTTATTTTAGGTTCGAGACACGCCATCATCCGTCAGCAGCAAACCCACGTCAACTTATGGCACTAATACATAAAGCCCTCTACAACAAACATACATACATAAATTCGCGCATTTGCTTGTATTTATCTATAACGGTACATGGGAGTACGAGTGACTAGGTGAGTGCTCTCATATGTGCCGAGTCAAGCTACTGAAATTGCGCTGCGCTGTCGCTCAACTGACAAACAGTACGCGGTTTTAATTATTCAAAAGCCTTAAGAATGAGACGAAGAAAGTAGGTAAACCAAACAGAGAAAAAATGGGGGCACCAGTTAGCATTACTAAGTATGGGTGCTTCATACATATATGGTAGTATTTTGTTCTGAATTTCCGCGAGAAGAAACAATTACTCAAGCACCCGCAGTGGTGGCAGTTGAGAAAGGCAAGCAATTGCCGCAGTTACGGAAAGAAGAAATTTTCAAAATATTGTGAAAACGTTTAAAATTTAAGAGTGAAGCAAATTTGAATACGAAAATTAATAAATTTAGAATACTAGAGACCTAGACGACTTGAGAGTGGGAGTAAAAATTCTAACTCTAGGAAAAAGCCGCAGTACAATCAAGTGGTTTTAGTTGACTAAGAGATTTTGAACACCTTTTTTGTTCTCCATTAAGGTCTGCCATACTTTTGTGTAAGTTTGGCTCTGCCCACACAAGCAATATATTACCAAATCACTAGAGGTTTACTAATATTTTGTCATACTTCTTAACTTAAGACTTAGACTCTCTCGACGAACAAAGACGAAACTCTACAAGCCCCTCATTTCGTCCGGATGAATGAAAACACTCAAGCTCTCTCAAGCAGTACTCGCCGGGGGACGCAGAGGATGAAGATGACCTCCACTCCGTTGCAAAGACCAGGTGCAGAAGGACCTGGGTACAGTTTGAATCTCTAATTGGCGCCAAACAGCGAAAAGGAAGAACGACAAGCGCGCTGTAAACTCGGCTATAAACGCGTAATCTGTATCTACGCCAATAAAGAAAAAGAAGGCTTTAACTCGAGTCATATTGAACATTATAATGAGTCCTAGCTATTGTCCGGTTTATACTAAACATCGTTAGATCCAGTTGTCACAGAGGATACCGTAAGAGGGACGAGGAAATCCCCACTCGCACCGAGGCCCTTAATAATGAGACGTTATTGCGCTTCCCTGGCGGGTCATCCGCATTATAATCCCCAATGACTCCCTGAGCTCGGTGCCAATATCGCTCCACAGCTTTTGGACTACTACTTTAAACACACTTTAATGATTCGAGTAGCCTTCTGAGGTCAACTCTTTCGGTACGAAAGAACCGACACTCTGTTGTAGTGCCAACCTGATAATGATGATAAAGATTCTGCTAAGGAAACAGCTGTTTTGAGGATTACTCCTGATGAAAGAGTTGTAGAGCCTTATCAGTCAGCTGAATAGACTTCGTTTATATTTTAACATGCGCTCACTAGATTCGTAGAAAAGACCAGACGGGCCGATTGAAAAGTCAACTAGGAAAATTTGTGTAAATTTTCTATTAGTGATTTGTGGATCTCACTGCTACTACTCAGAACTCCGGTTCGAAGTCAAATTCGGTCGAATATCATTTTTTAAACCGTTGGACTCATCACAAGCAATGCTAAATCTTTGATAATAATTCTTTAGAGGCGGCATTTGGTATTGCCTCTGTGGCATTTGAAGGGACATCATCCGTAACTACTCAATAATTGTGGCCGGTGGCCGGTTAAAACTGAAAGTCTCATAAATTCAACTGAGGACATCTTAAATTACAAGATCAAGGACTTCGCATGAAATTTAGCCAAAATGAATACCGCGTCAATTTATAATATAAAGTCTGACTATACCATTATACGCTTAAATGTGGAAGAAGACGGAAAACCAACCAACTGCGGCACTAACTAACCGAGTAACCGCGACCTATGCGCCTTCCAATTTGGCACACAATCAGCGGCATGCTGGCGACGCTGAGGGCGGCCGAAGGTGCATGCGACCAGCAGACGCCAACAGCAGCACCAACTAGACGGCACTAGGCTATGAACAGGGCAACAGCGACAGAGGTGATGCATGCAACACCAGCAAAATCTCGCGTAACAACAACAAGCGCATTAACGGCACAACGGGGCGAAGCTGAGACAAGCCAACGGGTGACTACGTAAAACATCACCTTCACCGCGGGCACTATGTAATTGAACGTGTGCGACGGGCAAATAGGGGGACGTGGGACGTGTGGTGTGCACCGAGCGCCTCCACATTTCACATTAAGCCTTACCCCCACCTAATTTGCGCCGATAACACCAGCACTTGGATGCAAGCGAACGCGGAACATCTGCTCGGCTGCATGTGGCTATTTATTGGTTGGTCGGCAAACATCAAGCTGAAAATAAGGAAAGCAAAAACAACAACAGCGTAAAACAGTAAAAGTTGCAACCAAACCAAGTTCGAGCCGCCGTGCGGTCGAGAGCGAAAGTGCGATTTTCGCCGCGTTTGCGCAATACGTCGTGCGGGTAGCGAGCGCGCTCTCTGCGAGAGAGCAAGAGCGCGTCAAGTCTGCCGCTTGACACATCCTTCCTGCTCCTGACTGCACCCAGCAGTCGAAAGCAAACACGTGCAAGGCGTCTAATTCGCAACGGAAATGCATTTGCCTCCCATAAACAAGTGCAGATAATGGCTTTCACTTGCATGAAAGGGTGTGTGTGTGTGTTTGTGTGTGTGCCACATATGTATTAGTGTTCGTGTTTGTTTATGCATTGAAAAAGCAACGCTTCTCAGGATTCGTTTTGCTCATTCAACGCGTTCACCCAATTTTCGCTTGCTGATTTTGTTTGTCATTTTGTCAACACCATTAACCAGATGTGGTCCACGCCACGCCTCACTCCACGTCGCAGCATGTTGTGTCGCCCTCCCACCGTTGCTTTGTGCATGCGCTCATACAGTCTAACGCCGCTTCGGTTGTCTGTTCGACGTTTGAAATTGACTCAATACTCCATGGTGCAGTGGCTGGCCGAGTTGTTGGTGTCAAAGCAACTTAACGGCTTGTTGATGGCGGCAAGAAATTGCCTATTATTCGAAAGCATTCCCCAGATAGAGATAACTGACAACAAAGTGCGCAAAAGGAAAAAAAATATGTGTGTTGACCTTAAACTTTGGAAGCACAGCAGGCGCACATTCCCCACAGTTATTTGACAGATCGTGTGTTATAATTTCATCAGTGAGTGGTGTTGATTATTTTTGACGTATTGTAACTGTAATCTAGTTCAGTTTAGCTTCATGCGCAGTTTTTGAAAACTTTAACCGGATCGTACACAATTCAGTTTGTTGTTTGATAAGTGAATCTCACCTTTGTTGACCCTCGTATTTATTATTAGGTGCTTCCTGTATTGATTGTAATTATATTTGTAATCATTTCAATATTTAATATAGATACAGTTCAATAAGTTAGTGACGCAAAGTCAGTAAAGTTTCCTCTCAACTTGATAAGGAAGAATTTTTCAAAATCCCAAAAAACATACGTTGTTGTAATTATCAGTTGTTGTGCCTAAAAGATCGTACTACGAAAAATACTCGTATAAGTTCTATGGAATCGATGTCACGCCATACATAGAATTCCTACATTCTACACCTGGTCTTTCCAATGGTCTTCCTCTTCTTCTGCTTCTCCTGGCGGGTCCTGCGTTGAAAACTGTCAGAGCTGGAGTATTTTTGTCCGTTCGGATGGCATGACCTAGCCAGCGTAGCCGCTGTCTTTTAATTCGCTGAAATATGTCAATGTCGTCTCATACAGCTCATCGTCCTATCGAAGGCGGTATTCGCCGTAGCCAATGCGCAAAGGACCATAAATTTTCCGCAAAATCTTTCTTTCGAAAACCCGTAACGTCGATTCATCAGATGTTGCTATCGTCCATGCCTCTGAACTATGTATGTATATATCAGGACGGCAATAATGAGTGACTTATAGAGTTTGGTTTTTGTTCGTCGAGAGACTATTGCCTGTTGGCAATAGTTATTCTGCATTGGATTTCGAGGCTGATATTGTTGTTGGTGTTAATTCTAGTTCCAAGATAGACAAAATTATCTACGACTTCGAAGGTATGACTGTCAACAGTGACATGGGAGCCTAGCCGCGATTGTTTGTTTGATGATAGGAGATATTTCGTTTTGCCTTCGTTCACTGCCAGATCCATTTGCTTCGCTTCCTCATCCATTCTGGAGAAAGCAGACCTAACGGCGCGGAAGAGCATTTATCTTACAATATTCAAAAGAGCTTATTTGTTTAAGACTCGCTTTGAGTAATAGTTGATATTCTCGTCATCATCGGGTGTATTAAAGTCTGAGAGGATCGATTCGATATTTTTTCATTTTCATTCATTATTGTAGTTAAACAGTAAAGGAGAGAGGTCCGGAGTTCTCAGGGGAGGCTAAACCTCTGCAATAGTTTTTGTGCATATTTTTGTCTAACAATTCATGAAAATCATCCCCAGGCCCCGGATTTCTCTCAATAGCCATGTAATACAGTAGTGCTATATATTGCCGGCTTCACCCTACCGGAATTGTTGAAGTTATTATTCAATTCCTTTCTACAAATAACTCATTTTATGATGTTCGCAGATGATGTGAACTAATTAATCCCGTTGTAGTTTATCTCGAACTGGAAGAGCTTACAGACTGCAAAAAAGCTCAGCAAGCTTTCGTGAAGTCCAGTCATCCAGTAGTAAATCCTGAGAAGACATCAGAGCTCCTGATAATTTCCATTCAGGTGATAATAAAACTTCGATGTTCTGCTGAAAATTTTGTCAGCTAATCGTGTTTTAACAAGCATAGATAAAAGGTTTGATCATCCTAAACCCATTGACAAAATTTTTCTTTATGGAACTCTATATCTCGTCAATAGGTTCTATTGTAGATTATAGGGACTTGAATATCACAATTATTATGTAAAAGTAATTGCGGTTTATATTAATTCTTTCTTCTATAAATAAGTTACAACGTCTCGTTTTGTCTTATGGTGGCCAAAGAAGTTCATTCTTCAGTGCTTCATTATAGTGTTTTTATGTTAATCTCAAATATTTTGAGAAATGAACTTATTGTTATTAAAAATGATTTCATAAATATTCATATTTCACTCCACAGCTGCCCTCGAAGAGGACTGCATTGATTTCCAGGGTAATTCCGTTAATCATGGCATGCTGTATGTGCCCGGACCGGGCGTCTGCAGTCTATGTGTCTGCTATCACTCAGAGCCACTTTGGTGCAAGGCCATCTACTGTGATCCACCCTATGTAAATAAATTATTATATATACGCATACATACAGAAAGGGTTAATAATGGCAATTACTTATAATTTTTATTTGCAGTTCTGTAAAAATTTCCGTGTAGGCGAGCGCTGTTGTGAGTTCGAGTGTTTAGATCCGCCCGGAGAGGATAATAAATATCAGGTAATATTTTATTCACTTTTTTACATATACATAGATTTTGTTTAGTAGTCTAGAGTAGTAAAACCAATTTTATTTACACATACACATTCACATACATACTGTTGTGTTTCTCTTCCGCTTTAGGAACGCATGCGAAAGCGGGCGGAAATACTGGCTGGCAATAGCACTGCATCGATGCATCGCATCACTCCACTCGCCGTCTCCACCATAGTGTTTACAGTTATAACAAATAGCTTTTTGAATTTATAACTTCAAGCGAAAGGCGAAATCACAGATGGTGGTTGGTGGTGGTGAAGCGCGGAAGAGGTGTTGAGAGCAAAATGTGGCGAAACAAAGTAGAAACGGAAAGCGCCTTATTCGTGTGTCTGTCGCTGTGTGTGTGTGTCTGTAGAGTAGTAGAGCAGGAAGTCGCTGTCGGTGGTGGTCTAACAAATTTTTGCGCAAAAATTCGCGCATATTTACTAAGCTATATGTAGTACGTGCTAACATATATGTACATACATACATAAATATTTATGCAAGTATATGGATTTAGCACATTTTTTTACATACTTCAATATAACAATAAATTAGAGCAGAGGGTAAAAACAAGCTTAGTGGGAAAATTATGAAAAATTTATGAATAAAAAATAATAAAAACTGAATATTAAAAAAAAACAAAAATAAAACGTAATAATTAATATAAGAAAATTAAAATAATTGAAATGAAAAAGTAAATAATAAAAAGATTTAAAATAAAAAATATAAAATAATGAAAAATTGTAAATAAATGTAAGAAAAATCATAATAATTAAAATGAGAAAATAAACAATAAATACGAAAACTATTAAAAATAATTAAAATGAAAAAATTTAATTTAAATAATGAAAATTAATAATTTTAAATATTCAAATAAATAAATTAATATATTAAAATTCAAATAAAGATTGTTGATAAATAAAAAGTAATAACAAATATGAGAAAAATAATAATTATAATAAAAAGATAAATAATAAGTAATAAAAAAATTTAGAATAAGTAAAATGAAAAAATTAAAATAATGAAAATAATGAAAATGAAAAAGTTTGATTATTCATATAAATGAATTAAAATAATAAAATTAAAAATTTTAAAGGAGATCGGAAATTAAAAATATTAAAAAAATTAAGAAGAAAATATAAAAATAAACTGTAAATAATAATAATTTTTGAATACACTAAAATTATAAAAAAATATAAATTTATGAAAAAATAAAAAAATAATAAAAATAATTAAAATAAATAAAAAATTAAAATAATGAAAATGAAAAATTTTAGATATTCAAATAAATGAATCAAAATATTAAAATTGAAAATTGTAAAGTTCAAAAAAATTAAAAATATTTAAAAAATATAAAAAAGGGGATATAAATATAAATTTTGAATACATAAAATTATAAAACACATAAATCTGTGTAAATGTGTGAAAAAATAAAAAATACCAAAATAAATCTAAGAAAATAGAAAGAATTTAAATGAAAAAATTAATAAAAAAAATTTAAATGAAAAGTTTTAAATATTCAGATAAATAAACTAAAAATTTAAAAAAATGAAAGGAAATTTAAAACCTTTAGAAAAATTAAGAAAAAATTATAAAAAAGTGAAAATAAAAATAGTTTTTGAATATATGAAAACTATAAAAATATATAAATCCGGGCAAATTTGTGAAAAAATAAAATTTAGCAAAATTTAATAAAAACTACAATATGTACATATGACTCCTGCGTAGTTATATTTGTAAATACTTATGAAGGTTATGTAAAAATATACATACATGTACATAAAAAATTAATTAATTAAAAAAAAAAAATTAAAACAATAATATTATAAAAATATCTTTAATGCAAACTGATAATAATTTTGAAAATCTAGAAATTTACTGCAATTATATAATTCAACTATAGCTAAAACTGATGCAGGTGTATATAGACCAATGAACAATATATGCCAGGTTCTCATTTTCAAACTAATATTAACATACATATGTACATATAGATATACCAATATTAACGGCTCGATAATATACATATATGAAACTCACAAGGAAATAAATTTAACGAAAAATAAGTAAGAGACAAAAATTTATAAAAAATAAATTTAAATATATAATTATAATAAAAAAATTAAATTAAAAATTAAAAAATAAATAAATGGTAATAATAATTAAATATTTTCAAACATTTCTAACCAAAAAAATTTAAAAACAAAAACTAATAAATAACAATAAAAAAATAAAATTAAAATTAATAAAAATAAAAACAAAAACAAAATTAAATTGAAATAAAAAAAATAAATAAATGATAATAATAATTAAATATTTTCAAACATTTCGAACAAAAATAATAATAATGCAAAAAATTTACATTTCCAGGCATTTATGGCCTTTTGAAATTATTATAGCCATACTGAAAAAAAATTCTACACATTTTTAAGGAAAAATAAAAAAACAATTCTTATTTTTAGAACATCAACAATTTAATTTTTTCTACCTTTTCATTTCCCTAGTAGTCTAGAGCAACATATCTACTTCAATGACTTGCAAGTGAAACCAAAATAAAATCATTTATAGTATATACAACAAGAGTATGTGTGTATAACATAGCACAACATGACAAATATCATTTACGACATAAAAACATTTTTAATTGGTGCTAGTGAAGAAATTTTAATAAAATTTGGATGAAAAAAAGATTGATTGGGCAAAATGAACATATTCAGCAATTTTACATACATAAATACACACACTTACATACATATATAATTGCATAGTACATACTTGCACACATATACAATGTACATAGTACACACAATTTATCGATAAATTGTACTTTTATGCATGCATACTTGTAAAAATTACAAATCTACTTGCATATACATACACACAAACATACATATATGCAAGATTGAAAATATTTGTACATAAAATGTACATATTTGGTAGCTTTGAATTCTTAGGTAAATGCCTTTAAGGCATTAAAAACACCAATCTTTACATAACCTAATTATAATAATATAATTCCACAAAACACTAAAAAGATATAAATATATATATACATGCATATAAATAAATAATAAATCCGATTTTAGTAACCAAAAATATATTTATAAGCAGGGGAGGGCGTTTCCATTTATAGACAAATATTTAGAATGTAGCGGTAATGGCTTTGAAAACTGTTAATTTTAATTATATAACAATTGTAAAATTATGAATCTCAATAACACACAAATAAAAGTATGACTAAAACGAATTAACTGAATTATATAAATTTTCAAACAAATATGAAATATGAAAGCTATTAGAAAATTTGAGATTATTTAATTGATGTATTTTATTTTAGTTAGTTGTTTCATTTTAATTAAATTGATTTAATTTTATTTCACTTTATTTTAACTAATTTAACTTATTTTAATTTAATTTAATTTATTTTAACTTAATTTAATTTTATTTAACTTATTTTAATTTAATTTAATTAAATTAATTTAATTTATTTTAACTTAATTTAATTTTATTTTACGTTTTCTATTATTATTTCTTTTTTATTTTATTATACTCTATATTATTTTATTCTATAATTCTATTTTTTATTTTTTTTTTCTATAATTATATTTTTTCTTTGCAGCTAATCCAGCATTTTTGTTATAAATAATAAAAATTAATAAAAAAATATACAATTGCTCTAGTTTTATTTACCTATATATTTTTATTTCAATATTATTACATTTTATTTTTTAATTTCAAATTATTCTTTTCACACTACTTTCTGAATAAGGTTTTGCAATTTATTTGGCAAATGATTTACTTTTTATAGCAATTAAAAAACTTTAACATTTTTTATGGCACATTAACGGATTTTCTTACATTTTAATCTGAAATCATCGTTACTGTTAATAAAATATATTATTGCTCCTTTTAGATAAATATTTTTAGTATAATAGTTTTGTCTTTCTACATAATTTTCTTGATAAGCTAGCGTTTTAGATTGGTAATCAATAATTAAAACTTATCGATAAATATGAGGATATCGATATACCAATTGGTTATATATGATAACAATGTAAACCAAAAAATCATCCAAAAAACTGCTTAGATTAAGTCGGAGATCTGATTCCATTACCAGAAGTGACGCAGAATCCCACTTGGACCCCTGTAAACGCTGGTCATTTGTGATTCCCAAAGCTCTTAGATATGGATCACCCGTTCCTTATAGGTCGTGGTCGAATTTAGACTACAATTAAGGCGGCTAATACCAATATCTGCTTTTTTGCTAAGTTCGGCATCGAAGGTGTGTCTACCGAGATGTTTCAACCACAGCCTCAGTTTGGCAAAAGCAGTACAGTTGAGATGAAATTATTTAGAAGTTTCTAGCTCATATTCATCTCTATAGCTTTGACATTTTGTATGCCACAATATCTCTATTGTATTTAGATTCCACGCCTGTTAATCTTATCAGACAGCGTCCAGTCAGCACGCCTACCATGGCGGCAAGATGAACCTAACTAAGCGCAAGCAGTTCAGACAAGTTTGCGTTTTTCACTTTGGGCTAGAAGAACCTCGCAGCAGCACAAGTTTTGAGTTGTGACTAGCGCTTAGCTCACGAGAGGTACACAAACATTGCTTTTCACTTTGAGCCATAGAAATCACGCAGTCGTACACAGATCTAACGCAAGAACAAGTTAAGGAACGCATTCCTTATAATATTTGCTTATCAAAGTATAACTAAGTATCAAAAGGACAGTGGAGTAGCGTTCTTGTAGCCGCTCTGATGAAATCGGAATGCGCCACCCTCTCCAGCAAGCAAGCTATGTAGTTTCCAACACTGTAATCTGCCCAAACAAGTGGGATATCAAAGTAGCTTGATGCTGATTATGATGATGCTGATTATATACATGTCAAATACTTCTGAGAAGTCTTGAGCACACTTTCAGCGAGCTTAAGGATGCAGTACCGGCTATCAGAGTGAATGTACATCTCTCTGAGGAAAACTGCACTACACACAGCAGTGCATCTCCTGTTAACTTAATGGCAACCACCTGCGCTTGATAGACAGTGCAATGGTTTGGTAGCTTGATTTCCCGGTAGATTTCATGGGAAACTCCAGATAGAAAACTCTCGAAATTAATACTAATATTAGTGTAGAGGTTCTTTAATTATTGCGTCAGATTTTAAAACAATTATAAAGAAAATACTCTACATCTAACTACAGAAAGTTGAACCCATTAACATTTTCATGGTAAATATGAAGGTCCGATGGTATCGACAATTCCAGATCAATATTTCTAAAACTGAGGAACTAGTTCGGGTATACAGCCATATAGACGGACAGACTTACGTGGCTAAATTGCCTCATCGCTAGGTGAGAGCGTAGAAGCAACAAGATAGGAAACAGAAAATAACACGAAGATTTAATTGTAAATACCGTCGAGCGAAAATTGAGAGCTACGTATACGATTATGGTAGAACTACAATTATATTGATATTTATTTACTTGTCTTTTTATATTTTTCGGTATTTATCATGGAATAAATGTAAAAATTCTAAAGTTGTTTTCCTAATTATTTTCAGAACATCTGATAAAATAATAATTTTTAAATACTAAAGATAACAAATCTATATAATTAAACGAAAATTGCCTTAGAAATGTACTATAAAAATATGAAGAAGAGTAAAAGTAACAAGAAATTATAAAAAAAAAATTGTTTAAAAATTAAATTATATAATTCAAATAAAATAAATTTATATAAAAGAAGACGAATTAATAGTAGAAAAAATAAGTCAATTTCAAAGTCAGAAGAACTTAATTAACAAACTTCATTAAAAGGATATCAAAGAATTATGAACACAGTCCAAAAGCTTTAGATTTTAGTAAAATAAGTCTCTAATAAATCACTTTTTAACTAAAAACTTTAATTACCGTTGAAAAGCATTAATATAGGAAAATTTTGCATAGATAAATAAATGACGAAAAACTCATAACTGTGGTCTCTAATATTAAGCAGAAATTTATTGACAATTATTAAAAAAAATTATAACGCATATAATAGAAGAAGAAGCAGAAGGAGAAGATTAAAAAGTAAGAAGTAGAAATTATTGTAAAAAAAATTTAATTAACTAAAAACATGTTTTTGAAATTATAGCAAAAATTTCAACCACATACAATATTTCAAAATAT
The DNA here is from genome assembly GCF_016617805.1 of Bactrocera tryoni. Classification (NCBI taxonomy): domain Eukaryota; kingdom Metazoa; phylum Arthropoda; class Insecta; order Diptera; family Tephritidae; genus Bactrocera; species Bactrocera tryoni. The sequence goes on from NC_052502.1 coordinate 19,804,847, forward strand.
TTAGAAAATATATAATAATAATTTCAAAAGCCAAATAATATAGTCTAAAGTATTCACTTGGCAATGCGATAAGTAAAAACTTTTGTCTAAAAGCTTGATTAATGTGGTACTAAAAGAAGCCTGAATACAACTTTTTTACATTTAATTAATTTACATCTTTTAAAACATTAAAAAAGTTCATTTTAGTCGATTTATGTAAAACGAAAACTGTTGTTGGAATGGAAAGATTTCAAAGCTTGAACAATATTTGTCGATTAGATTAGTTTATTGAAAAAGCACTTCACTTTCACTTAAAGCTTTCATTCTTTTAAACAAAGCTTTCACATAAAACTTTCACTCTTTTATGCAAAGCTTTCACTTAAAGCTTTCATTTTTTTGATAAAAGCTAAAAGCTTGATTAATATGGTATTAAAAACAGGTTTTTTGAACAGAAAAAAACTTTTTTAACGAATTAAATTACATGTTTTAAAACATTAAAAAAAGCTAATTTCAGCCGCTTTATGTAAATCATAACAGTTGTTGGCATGGAAAGATTTGAAAACATGAAAAATATTTATCGATATTACATTAGTTTATTGAAAAAGCTTTCACTTCAAGCTTTCAATTTTTCGATAAAGCTTTCATCTAAAGTTTTAATTTTTTTGATAAAGTCCAAAAGCTTGGTTAATGTGACACTAAAAGAAGCGCTTTGAACTGAAAAAAAACTTTTTGAACTGAAAAAAAGCTTTTTGAGCTGAAAAAAAGTTTTTTTTTCATTTAATTAATTTACAAGCTTTTCCTTAAAGTTTTCACTTTTTTGATAAATGCTTTACAATTACGTTAAGCTTTTAAAAAGTTTCTGTTTCGTGCTTGAAATAGCAAAGCTCACATTAAAAGTGTATGAGTGATCAGCCATATCGAACGATTTCGAATTTTTCTTTTGAAATGCTTATTGTTTCGAATAGTAGGATAAACTCATAGCAAAATTTTAAATTCACAATTATCGCCTTCGCCAAGAGATAAAATTAATTTATTAGAATTAATAAGCTCAGCATAAAACTTAGTCGCATTAAAATATTTATTAGATTAAACATACTAAGATATACACATACATATGTACATAATAGCAAAGCTTTAAATATTTTTATATATACAAATAATGCAAATTTACATAGAGCAAAATAATAACGGTTAAGCTTTAGTCCTAAGTGTATTTTTGTTGCGTCAATTATGCAAAATTAGCAGCTGCACATATATATTTACACACTTATATTGCTATATATTTTTATTATTGCAATTTAGGTTCGTGAAAAGTGCGTTTAAAAACGCAAAAGTGATTGTTTGGGTCCAGTTTGTTGGTTGCGCCGATTGTGTTTGAGTCAGATTCTTTTCGAAAGAATATCAAGAGAAGGCTGTGAGAAATATTTGCTTTAAAATTACACAATTACAAATCTTAAAATCATAGAAACAGAAAAAAATAAACGAAACAATAAAAAATCAATAATAAAAATGTACTTAATAACTAAATATATTTAAAGTAAATTATATATAAGTACATATATACATACTAATGTAACAAGTATGTCAGGGGTGCAGAAATGGTAAATTACACATTATGATAGCTAGTTCTGTTGTAAGCGAGTGGCAAAAAAAAACTCTCAAAAAAAAAAAAACAAAGAAAGAACTTTTTATTTCTACGGATTGGTTTGAAATATAAACGATTTCTAAACGTGGCACTCCCTTCGAACGAATTTGAAACCTCCAAAAAATAGATTTGACTTAAGCACTCTTTTTCCACTTGCTTACATAGTAAACCGGGTTTAGATTAGTATTTAGCGCTTAGATAGTTAAACAGTTGAGCCGAGGTAAACGATAAATTTTTACCTTAAAAAATAAATACTTTATTTATAATATTGAAGAGGAAGAGAACAGCTTTGCAACTGTAACTAAACAAATCCAAAATTTAATTCAGTTTTAAAATGTTGATTTTGAACTTCTAAAGGGTGATCTATTTCGAGGTTCCCTACTTTTTTAAAGAAAAAACACAGAAACTTCAACTTTAAAGGGGAATATTTATTATCATTCGAAAGTACATTCTTTGGCATATATTTTTTGAAGATTATCTCTTTCAAATCTTGGTCCCAGCTAAGGCACAGATGGTCCATCCGTTGAGTTCAATTTACGATGACTTGGTCAAGCATTTCAATTGGTAACTGGCGAATGACACGCGTGATGCTTTGCTCCAAGGCCTGATTCGAAGCGGTATTGTTCGCATAGACTTTAGACTTTAAATATCCCCACAGGGAAAAGTTTAATGGTGTGATATCACTCGATCTTGGTGGCCCAAAACATTAAATTATCTGCTCACCGATAAGTTCTCTCAATAAATCCATTCATTTATGCGATGTGTGGTAAGTGGTGCCGTCTTGTTGAAACCAAATGTCGCCGAGATCATAAGCTTCAATTTCAGGCATCGAACAGTCGGTTATCATGGCGCGCTAACGGTCGCCTTTGACGGTTACGTTCACACCGACATCTTTTTTGAACCCGACGATTCCACCGGCCAACAAATAACACCAAACCGTTTTTTTTTTTGAATGAATTGGCAGCTCTTGAAACTCTTCAGGTTACTCTTCGCCCCAAATGCATCAATTTTGCTTGTTTATATACCCATTGAGCCAGAAATGGGCCTCATCGTCAAACAAAATTTGGCTCGGAAACTTCGTTTCTACTTGAAACTTTTTAAAAGCCCATAGAGCGAAGTGGTGTCGCTTGGTAAGGTCGAGCGGCTTTAGTTCTTGTACGAGCTGTATTTTCTATGCTTTCAATTTAGGATCTCGACGTTATATGCGCCAAGTCATTCCAAGCGTCAGTCTGAACTGCGCCGAACTCGTCATGGTCTTCGTAAGCACTCTCAGCTACGGCTACTATATTTTATTCCGTGCGTGTTGGACGTGATCTATTCGCTCGAATATTATCCAATAATGAACGCTGGGTGTCAAGATGGATGATAGTGTTGCGAATAGTATGCTCAGCAGACCGATTATGTTCGCCATAAGTTGGGCGAGGTGCGCGAAACACATTCTTTAAAGAACGAAAATTTTCGATTTGTTCCGGCGTAGGTCTTTCCATGACGAAACGCCAAACAAAAATAAGCTGAAAGCTTGACACGACTCACGCGTGATTTGTCAAAAAAAAGGCTCTCTACTTGGATCCCTCGTTATAATCATAACCTTAAAACATGTGAAAATTTAAACAGACGAACAACAAGGGAAGCGCATTTGTCTCCCTTGCGCCCCGATTTTCAGATCTTATTACCAGCTTTACTTAACACTTCCTCTAATATTAATTTAAAAAATAAAAATAAACAACTAATAAATTAAAATTCTTGAAAAATCGCTTTTAAAAAATATTTATAAATAAAAATGAAAGAAATGTTTAAACCATAAACGTCATAACTCCAAAATGCAAGATTTAGCTGCATAAAACGAATATTGTGAATAAAATAAACTAATAACATTTTGTCAATTTGAATTTAAATTACAAAAAAAAAATACATTTTCAAGTAAATATAGAAAATAGACAAATCTTTTTAATACAGAATACAATTAAAAAGTGATTGAAAGAAAACTTAAAGAAGCGAAAGAAATGAAAATACTATAGTTCTCGAGCAAATTCTTAATACTCAAAATACAAAGTACATATGTCCATTCATTTATAAATTAAGTAATAATAACAAAAACTGATTAAAATGTTCTGAAAAAAAAATTAAATAAAAATTTCAATTAAAAAATCAATTTCAATAAAAAAATTTTAAGAAAAAATAATTATTAAATTAAACACTTTCATTTTCTGCAAAAAATAATAAAACAACTTTAAGAAATTTAAAAACTTACAATAATAACAACAACAAAGCAACATTTTTTTTATAATAACACTTAACTGTATTTTCCAAGGCAAAAATACACACTATTCCTCTTTTGTTTTTGTTGTAAACTTAAATGCCACAGATGAGGCGAGTTTGTTAACAAAAAAAAATAATAATCATGTTAATATTATGTAAGCTAAATTTCTATTAAGCTTGTTATATAATTATAATGGACACCTAAACACACACTTACAATTATTACAATACACTTAGTACAGGAAATATATATACTTGTACATTTGTACATAGCAATATGTATGTTTCTTAACCGCATAGGTAATAAAAACTAAATTTTCCCCAAATTCAAGAACTATGTACCATGTACTATAGTCTCAGAGCAACAAAATACAAAGAAAAACTAATAAATAATTACAAATTTAAAACTAAAATTGTCTTAACAGTTTTTGAAACGTTTTGGCAGACAAAAGTAAGTATACAAAAAAGCGCCCGGAAATTGTAAGCAAATTCCCCGGGTAAATGATATTTAAAAAAAATATATTTTGCCAAGTTGGTGGGACTGTCCTTACTTAACAAATCAACAATCATCGGAATGAAGGGAAAAAACGAGCCGGAACCAAAAAAACAACGCCAAAGCATTTTAAAAATCAAGGTGATGCTCATTGTTTTTTTCGATATTCGTGGTTAGGTGCATGAATTTGTTCCAAAGGGACAGACGGTCAATAAAAAATTCTATTTGGCCGTATTGAGGTGTTCGAAAAAGGCCGGAATTGTGAAATTCAAGGATTTTTCATGATGATAATGCACCATCGAGTCACGATTGTGACTGAATTTAAAGCCATAAACGCAATGAATGAAAGAATACCATCGATCAACCACCAAAAGTCTTGTTGTTTTCTTATTTCACAAACTAAAATTGCCGCTCCGTGGAACCCGTTTTCAGTCGGTCGAAGAGATAATACGAAATTTGCTGAAGGAGCTGAAGACCATCCCTAAAAGTGCTTACGAAAAGTGTTTCGAGGACTGGAAAAAATGTTGGCATAAGTGTATTACATCTAGAGGGGATTACATTGAAGGCGACAAATTAATGATTGATGAATAATTAAATATTGGGTAGTCGAAAAAGTTTTTTCGTATTTCTAATTAAACTTCAACTTATTTTTTTATATTTATAATGAACTTTAATGAACCAAACCATTTAAGCCGACCACTTTTTGCCATATTTCCGCTAGAGACGTTATTCCACTTAAACTTTTCAAGTAATTTTCACAGGTTTCTCTTGAAGCCAACTTTACTCCATTAAGGGAGTTCTCCATTCACCGAAATAAATGGTAGTCCGATTGTCCAAGGTCAGGGCATCAAAACTTCCCAGCCAAGCTCTCCCAGCTTTTGCCGAGAATGCTGGAAAGGGCCTTCGGTGATAATTGTTTGTCGCGAAAAAGCGTGTTGATTGGTACAAATTATTCAAAGAGGGTCGAGAACGCGTTGACGGCGAACCACGTCTAGGACACCCGTCAACATCAACTGATCATCAACACCTCAATAAAATAAAGGAATTGGTGCTGGATAATCGTCAATTAACAGTCAGAGATCTTACTGGCATCGTTGGAATATCGTAAGGATCGATGAAACCCATTTTCAAAGTTTATTGGGCCTAATTAAAGTGAAAGCACGATTGGTTCCAAAATCACTCAATTTTTTCGAAGAACAGCGTCGCGTTAACGTGCATTTCGACTACCATGTTATGAAACCTATTATTACGGGAGATGAGTCTTGGGTCTTATAACCTGGAAACAGACGATCAATCGCTCGAATATCGTGACAAAGGTGAGCCAAAGCCGAAAAAACCACAGCAAAGCAGGTCAAAAATCAAGGTTTTGTTGGCAGTTTTCTTCGATTATCGAGGTGTGGTGCACACCAAATTCCATCCGACCGGCCAAACTGTCAACAAGGAATACTATTTGAGTGTTATGCGATCGTTATAGATATTTATTTCCGGAATTCATCTTCCAGCAATACTACATTGTTCTCTATGCTTGGAGTGACGTCTTTTTTGCCTTATAAGGAGTAAAGAATTGCCGGCACCTTTGAATCTTAGCGCTTTTTTCGCAATACAAACGCTCGATGGAATTGTTTTTGTGACATCGTGGAAGCCAGCTTAAAAAATTGAGTTTCGATAAAAATACGTTTTAAAATTCAGATGTGAAGGCCACGCGCTCTCTTCTCCGAACCGTTCGGTACCAAACGAAGTTACATACAAGGTGACTAACTGTCATGCGACTTCTTCTGCTCATGGAGAAAATAATACAAGCTGCATAGCTTAATAGAGACGGTAAAATCTTCTATAATAGTGTCCAGCTGCTGGTGATATCATTGTTGAGAGTCATAACTTCGAAGTCGTAGATAATTTCGTTTATCTTGGAACCAGCATTAACACCTACAACAACGTCAGCCTCAAAATCCAACGCAGAATAACTCCTACCAAGAATTGAGAAGTGAAGTCCTCTCTCCATCAATCAAGGCCAAACTCTACAAGTGAGTCATCATCCCCGTCCTGCTGTATGGTGCAGAGGTATGGTGGAGAAGGACCTGACTACACTTGGAGTCTCCAATTGGCGCCAAACAGCGAAAAGGAAGAGCGACTGACGCGCTGTTGTAAGCTTGCTATGGCCGCGTAAGCGGCGTCTACGCCAATAAAGAAGAACAAAAAACGCTTTGAATTCTTTTATGAAATGTTCACATAAACTTATTTGCAGTTAATGCCATTTATTTAATTCGAATATGCTTGAGTAGCAATATTATATATTAGTATTCAGTTACATGTACACGCTTACAAACTAACATTAAGTATTACATAGTCGTTATTATGTAATAGCAATAGGCAATAAAAATAAAAATACTCTTTGAGTTTACATATGTAGGTTTCTGAGTTCTCAAATATCCACAACTCAATGTGTGCCAGGGCGTCTCCAGCGCATGAAAAACACCAGCGCTAAAACTAAACTTTACTTATATTAACTTTTTTAATAGAACTTAAGCACTAAATTCACTAATTTCGCGATTAAAAGGAAGTGGAACAAAAATAAAGTAGAATTATATAATAATAAAAACTGTACTTTCGTATAATAAAAAATATGATTCAACAAAATAGCGCAAATACTCCAAAAAACAGTTAATCCAATTTATGCCGTGTTAATAATTCAACTTTCTTTGCCGCCACACAATAGCAGAAATTCACGTTGCCTTAGTAGGAAATTAAAAAGTTTAAGCCATTTAAATTTAAGTTCTCCTTTTACAGTTAACCACACTTTTCAGTTTCCGCTAAATTTTATGTACAAAGCCTACTTATCAAATAGTTGACGCCGCCTATGCTAAATTCTCAATTAAATTAACGCCTCACAAAATTTATTTACACACTTCAGTCGCCGCCTCTACTGCTGCAGCTCTTTCTCAGCATTCGGCGCTGGCGCCTGCTCCTTCATCGACTCCACCTTGGCGACGATCTTCAGCGCCGGCCCCAACTTCATGCCCATCGCATTCACCAGATGATTCTCCTTGAGCAACATCAACGCCTGACCGTCGATCTCCTGCTGCTCGAAGTCATCAACGTAGTCCGTGCAGCCGGGCAGGTGGCGTATGAACTCGCACACCTCAGCCACGCTCCAATCGGCCATGGCGGGTCGTTCCGCGGGTGCAGCAGCGGACGCTTGTGCTGTCGCAGCGCTGGCATTGCCGGCTGCCGTGGCGTTGGCGGTAGCAGCAGCTGTGGCGACCGCCGCCGCATTGGCTGCGGCAGCCACATTTGCCGCGTGCTGCGCTTCAGCTGCAACGAGCGCGGCATTTTCGTGTTTGTTGTTGGCGGCCACATTATTGCTGTAGCCTGTAATAGGCGCGGAGGGTATTTGGTCCGTTTGCATTTTCTCTGGCGCCGGCGCTTCATTTGTGTTGCTGCTAATACTGGAGATCTCGTTGGCGTTCTTGCTGTTGTTGGACAACATTTGTTCGGCATTGTTTTGCTGGTTGCTGGCGGCGCTGACGCTGTTGTTACTCTGCGTTGGCGCCTCGGTTGGTTGCTCGTTCATCGATGCCTTCGATTGGCGTGCGCATGTTAGCGAACAGAAGCGTTTCTTCTTCAGTTTCGTTTTGTGTTCGGGTTTGCCGCATTGCTCGCAGGCGACCATATCGGGCGGTAACGCACTGACACCGTTGGTTTGGTTGATCGCGTTGTGCGTCTCTTCATCCAAAGATATCTTTTTCTCTGTAGAAGTAAAGTTGAAGGAATTTGTGGTTAGTATATACAGGGTTTGTTGGGAAAAAAGTATTTCTTTGTAAATAATACTTACTGGGCGGCTCGTCCTCGGTGTCCTTATCGGTGTAACGCTGTCGTGTCACCGGGAACGGTTCGTCGGCTTCCTTTATCAATAAACCTTCGATGACGTGGGTCAGCACATTGGGCTTGATCATGGCTTTGGGTAGGTCCTTTTCCACTTTAATGTTTGCCATGCTGGACATATTCTTAGACATTGAGATTGCATTGTTGGATTTAACAACTTGAGTATTGCCATCGTCGTTTGTAGAAGATGCGGCGGCAGCAGACTTTTCTGCCTCAGTGTTGGCTGTTTTGGCGTTGTCATTGCGAGCACCTATGGATTGAGAAGGAAGAGAATTTTTAATAAAATTCTGTGTAGAGCTTGAAGGAAATGTAAAAAATTAGAGCACTACAAGCAGCTCCAGGTAACTAACCTCAACATTTTTTTATAACAAAAATCTAAATGGCTTCTAACCTCAATCTTTTTTATTACTCACCTTTGGTTGGCGATGGTGTAGTGGACTGGGTAAGGGATGTCACATTCGCGACACTTTTCGTTGGCGATGCAGCGGTAGTGGTGGGTGTAGTTGGCGTTGTTGGCGCCGGCGTAGTGTCCATAGCACTTGCAGCTTTAGCCGCTTCTGCGTTCGCTTGATTGGCAGTGGTTGCTGCTGCAGAGTTGCCGCCGTTGGTAGCATTATTAGCTGCCATTTGTTGTTGCTGTTGTGTCGCACCGGTGGTGGTGGTGGAACTGGCCGATGTTGGCTCAACCGTTTGTTGCTGAGGCGTAGCTACTTTCGGCGCTTCCATGGCTGTTTTGGCTGCGGCTTCCTTCAATTCTGCTGCCGCCGCCGCTGCTGTCACATTCGCTGCATTGGCGTTATTCAAATGTATCATTTGATTGCTGTTGGCCGCTATGGTGGCCGATGTGACTTGCATTGTGCGATTCGCCTCGGAGGCAATGCTGCCCACCACTATATGTGCTTGCGACTGAGCGGCCAAAGCGTTTTTGTATTGCTGTTGCAGTTGATGTTGTTGCTGCAGTTGTTGTTGTTGCTGCTGTTGTTCGTTCGAGAGCGTTTTAATTGGCGTGCCGGGTAGCGAGGACACAGCTGTCACACCAGCGCCTGCGCCACTATTTATCGGTGATGCCATAGTGGCCGCTGCTGTTGCTGTTGAAGTCACCGGTGAGGACTGTAGGCCACCCATGGATGCGTTCATCATGGAAGTGAGGCCGAGCAGTGGACTCTGTGTGGGTGTGGAGACAATGCTGGGCTGCGGCAGCGGTTGAGCGGCTGGTGGCGCCATTTGATTTTGCTGTTGTTGTTGTTGCTGCTGAGCTTGTTGTTGTGCTAAAGCTTGAGCTTGTTGTTGCTGTTGTTGATGCTGCTGCTGTGCCTGCTGTTGCGCTTGTTGCTGTGCATGTTGTTGCGCTTGTTGTTGTTGCGAAGCAGCAAGCGAGGCTGCCAGCAAACTTTGCTGCTGTTGTTGTTGCTGCTGCTGCAGTTGTGCAGTCTGATTAATACCAATGGTGCTGGTCACCAGTGGGCCAGCCTGATTCGTAATAGTCACCACCGAAGTGGTCGGCAGTGTCGAAGCTTTCGACTGATAGACAGCGTGTTGTTGCAATGCGGCGGCCGCAGACGATGCGATGCTCGATGGTGTTGAGGAGGACACCGAAAATGGTACGCCGGCGATTTGTGTTGGTAGGTGCGTCTGTTGTTGTTGTTGTGGCTGCTGTTGATGCGCTTGAGCCTGTGCTTGCTGCGGCTGTTGTTGTACAACAATTTGATGTATTATATTTTGCTGTTGCTGTTGCTGCTGCTCACGCTGCTGCTGTTGTTGTTGTTGCTGCTGTTGCTGCTGCTGCTGTTGTTGTTGCACCAATTGCTGTTGCAACAGTTGTGTTTGTAGCTGTTGCTGTTGTTGTTGCGCCTGTTGCTGCTGCTGCTGTGTTATGAATGTTTGCGGTGCCACCTGCAGCTGTATTTGTTGTGGCTGCTGTTGCTGCTGCAATTGCTGTTGTTGCTGCTGCTGTTGTTGCATTTGTATAGCCGAGGCGAATTGCTGCTGCAGTAAATGTTGTTGTAGCAGCGCTTGTTGTTGCTGCTGCTGCTGTTTCTGCATTTGTTGTATTTGTATCTGTTGTTGTTGCTGTTGTTGCTGTTGCTTATCCACATGCCCCGTCGTGGTGGTCTGCTGTATGGCCTGGCCATTTTGTATGGTTATCGACGGGCCGGTGCTCATCACAACCATCTTGCCCGCCGGCGTCACAACCTGATGCATTGTGGCGCCCTGTTGCTGCAGTCCCGCCGCTGTGGCGACCGTTTGCGCTTTCACCTGCTGCGGCTGGCCGTTTTCAGTCTTCATCGTCGGCAGCGCCGGCCGTACGGGTTGCTGCTTGGTGCGCATCTTCTTCAGCAAACTCTGATTCTGCGCCGTTTGTGTCGACACCGAACTGGCCGGACGTATTTGTCCGCCATTCTGTGGCAGTATTTGCGGTACGCGTTGCGCCACTTGCTGTTGCAATTGGCTAGCAGTGATCGCTTGCTGTTGCAGTTGTGCAGCTACGACGGCTTGAGCCGTTTGTTGCTGCTGCTGCTGGGCTTGTTGCTGGTGGCTTTGTTGTTGCTTGGGTGCGAGCGCTTCGATTTGTTGGCGCGGCTTTGCGGTGGGCTGTGCGACGTTGCACTGCAAAGTAATCGCTGTGGGGCAGAAAATAAAAGGAAAGAGTTAAGTGATAAGTTAACAAGGAAATCGAAAGTGTAGAGAAAACAGCAAACGTGGCTTCACTTACGATTTTGCTGTTGCGCCTGTATGGTTTGATGTGATGCCGGCTGCTGGATGAACATGCTCTGCGTGCCGTCCGGCTGTGTGCCGCGTATTATGATCGGATTCTGCCAGAACGGCACCCAAGGACCGATTTGCATTTGCTGTGTGCCGGTGGCGCCCTGCAACGGGCTAATAATCTGCGTCGGCATGGTCGCTTGTGACACCTGTACACACTGTTGGGTCGACTGTTGCTGTTGCTGCTGTGCCACGCCACCAGCAGTGCCCGTTGCCGATTGCACGGTGTTCGTGGTGGTGGTCACCTTTTGCACCACTTTCTGCTGCAGACTCTTCTGCGCATCGGTTGTGGCTTTGACGTTTTGTGCTTGCTGTTGCTGCTGTTGTTGTTGCTGCTGCTGCTGTTGTGCATTGGCGGCTGAGGCTACCATGGAATTGAAAAGGTTCTGTTGCTGCTGCGGCGACTGCGCAAGCACCGGCGTAAAGAGCAGCGCCTGCGGTGACTGGCTGGACGGGATCGCATAAGTGTTGGGGAAACCGGCATTGCCGCCAATCATTTGCTTGGCATTCTGTGTGGTGGTCGTGATCATTTGCGGCGTGCCACCTTGAAACGGCTTGCTGGCAATAACCTAGTTAAATAATATCAAAAAAATAATAAATTAGAAAAATCAAATAAATCTCGACATAATTAAGCACAAGAAACCCACCTGTATCGGCTGCTGACCCAAATTGGAGTGTATCAAATTGCCAGAGACCAGCTGTGGATAGATGAAACCCGAATTGAGCGCCGTCTGCTGCGGCATCAGCTGCACGGTGCGTCCCTGCGCCCAATCGCCCAACACCTGACCGGTCAACTGCATCGGCGACATGGTGCTTATGGTGGTCGAGTGTTGTTGTTGCATAGCGGCAACAGCAGCCGCAGCGCTGCTCGGTGTTTGCTGATTAGCCGGACTGCCCGGTGCGCCGGCCGTTGGATCGGCCAACTGCATTTGCATTTGTTGCAGTTGATTTGCTTGCGTGGGATCGAGTAGGCCGGCATGCTTTAGTTCGCCCGCAGCGCCGGCGGCGCTCAACTGATGTGTGGTGGCAGTGTGTGTGGGAAATTCCTGTTTCACCTGTATGGTGGCGAATGGTGAGCCATGTTGCAATTGCAATTGTTGCAACTGCTGCAATTGTTCGGGTGAGATTTGCAGTGGCACCGATGAGGGCGCCACCTGTTGGGCTGGACTCTGTGATTTCTCCAGCGTGAAGTTTTTATGCGTTGCTACGTTGTTTGGCGGCGCTGTTGTATTGCTTATAGCGACCGTTGTCGAGGAGCTGACAAACGTCGACGATGTAGAGGATGGTATGGATGTAGATGTTGTTGCTGTGGCAGCCGATGATGTTGATGTTGATGACGAAACGCCACCACTGCTACCTAAGGGGTGCTGCTTATAGCTGATGTTGATATTATGAGTGTTGTTGTTGCTAGCGCTACTAATATGCGTATCCGGATATGGTGGACTGGCGAAATCGTATTTCTCGTCAAATGTAATGCCCGCCTTTTGTGCGAGTGTTTCCAGGCACTTGAGTGGGCGTTCGTTGTTTTTGTGAGAATTTACGTTGCTATTGTTATTGTTGTTGTTATTATTGTTGCTTATGTGTGTATGAACACTATTGTTTGTGGTAGTTGTAGTGGTGGTGTTCGCTTGTTGTTGTTGCTGTTGCTGTTGTTTTAATGCAGCTGTTGTGCTATCCACTGACTGTGTGTACTCCGAATTCACTCTGATAATCCTAATATTCGAGTTATCCTTCAATGGCTGAGTAGGTAAGTAGACGTTGGTAGGCGTTGGATGTGTGACGACGTCGCTTTCAATATCCGTTCTAAAAGTGAAGAAAAACATAGAAAAATAATTAGTAAAAATTGTAGATTGTTAAAGGCAAGAATATGAAAAATCTTAAATAAAAATAAAAGCAAAAATAGCTCGAAGGAAAATTAAAAAAAAAATGAATAAATTACAATAAAAATATGTAACAATAAAAACAAAAATAATAACATTCATAATAGTAATAAGAATTATACTAATAATAATCATTATAGTAATAAAATTAAAATAGTAAAAAAACTTAGCTCCCATTGAAAACATTAACCCTTATGGGACAAAATGTCGAATTCAATAAAAAAAATTCAAAAACTTTCGTTTTTCCCGAAATGAAGTACAAAAATCCAAACAACAACAATCTTAATATGAAGATGAAACAATATGAAATTAATAACAATAACAACTATACGACCCAGCCTCATCGTCAACGGGTTAAGGTATGAATAGACTGGCTTCAAAAATTTTTTTTTTAATTTCGAGCTACAAAAAACCAGAAGAAATCAAAAATAATAATTACAAGGTCTAAAAAATTAATAAAGCACAGAAAACCGTTAATATCGGCTGTACCGAAGATAAAATACCCTTCACATGTACATTTCTTATGCCAACTATATACATATAATTTAATCCAGAATTCAAAGGAAAACGTTTTCCTACTTTTTTCTAGCCACGTGTTTGACATAAAACTCTTTCAGGCCCAATTAAGACTACTTAATAAGGAAAACAGTTTTTTTATGAAGATCTTGAATTTGATTTTAAACGGAGATTGTACCGCTGCCTCTGACAATAATCCATGCCAAAATTAGTGAAGTTATCTTGGCATTTAAAAAATTTTTCATACAAGGGATTCATTTTGATCGATCAGTTTGTATGACAGCTATATGATATAGTAGTTCGATCTGAACAATTTCTTCGGATATTGTAGGTCTACCTTGGATATCAATATATACCGAATTTCGTGAAGGTACCGTAATAAATAAAAAAGTTTTCCATACAAGACCTTGATTATGATCGGTCAGTTTGTATGACCACTATAGAGTCCGATAACTTCGGTTCCGAAAAATGAGCAACTTCTTAGATAGAAAAGAACGTGTGCAAAATTTCAGACCGATATTTCAAAAACTAGTTCACATATGTACAGACAGGTGGACACGGCTAAATCACTCAGCTTCTCAAGCTAAACATTTATACATACATATATGGGTCTCCAACTTTTCCTTACTTGTTTTGCCAACTTCAACGCTAATTTAAGCCTGTTCTGGGTATAAAAATACTAAATCCTTCACAGTTTAACCCTTAAAATTGAAAAATTATCTGCTTTTGAGTTGTTTTTATTTTTTGTGTTTAAAATGTGCAATTTGCTGTCATAAAATAGCACTGAAAAATGCTGTTAGCTTATAACCAGCGTATATAGTTAATTATGTGTGTATGTCGGCACATGTGTACATAACCTATAACTTGAAACCCCATTAATTTAAGTAATTTATGTATGCATATAGGTAATTACATAAATTTACATGAAGTGAGGCAGCTGCCCCAAAAGGCTTATGAATAGGAACACTCATAACAAATGCAACAATGTTAATTGTTGTTGTTGTCATTGTAAATTGTCTTTTGGGTATTAAGTTATAATAAATGTAAATGAAACTTAACATTAAAAAAAAAAATTAAACTGAAAAAACAAAAATTATTATGCTTAGAAAATTAACCCTTAAAAATAACATTTTATTTTAGAGAAAAAAATTAGAAAATTTGCCGAAAAAAATATTTGGATGTTTAACAACCCTGAATAGCAGTTGATTGTATAATAAAGGTGTTTAAAGGGTTAAAATATTGGGTAATCATGCTTTCAGCGCTGCTTAGTGTTGCATGTCATGAATATTTACAATGTTAGAAAGAATTTTTTGGTGAATTTTGATATTTTTTTTTAGAGAAATAATATTTTTAACACGCTGGAGAACATTTGATTGCACAATTGTGAAAAAATGGCGTTTAAAGGGTGAAAATATTTCAAAATAATATTATTTAAAGCTACAATCGAGGTTTGCCTTATACTTCCGAAGAGAAATATAATGAAACATAAAAACTAAATTAAAGTTCGGTAACGAAAAAATATATAAAAAAAATATAAGAAAATTATAAAAAAAAAAATAATAAAAAAATAATAAAAAAGAAAAATATAAAAAAAATATAAAAAATTATAAAAAATATAAAATAAATTTATAAAAGAAAATTATAAAACAAAAATAAATAAAAAAAATTAATTAAAAAATTAACAAAAAAATTAATTAAAAAATTAGCTAAAAAATTAATTTGAAAAATCTTAAAATTGCTGAGAAAAGGAGAATGAAACAGCTCATAATAAATACATATGTATGTATATGTAATTCAGAATCGTTAAACCACTAACAAACACTGGAAAACATTTTATAAAGAAAAAATATATAAAAAAATTATTTATAAACAAGAATATAAGAAAATTATAAACTAAAAAAATATAAAAAAAAATAATAAAATATATTTATAAAAGAAAATTATAAAAGAAAAATAAATAAGAAAAATTAATTAAAAAATTAACTAAAAAAACTAATTAAAAAATTATAAAAAAATTAATTCAAAACATCTTAAAATTGCATAATACTTGCTGAGAAAAAGAGAATGAAACAGCTCATAAAAAATATAATTGAGAATCGTTAAACCACTAAAAAACACTGAAAAACATTTTATAAAGAAAAAATATATAAATAAAAATTTATAAAAAAATTATTAAAAAATGTTAAAAAATTTTAAAATAAATGTATAAAAGAAAATTATAAAAAATTAAATATAAAAAAAAAAAAATTAATTAAAAAAAATTATAAAAACAATTAATTAAAAAAAAATATATAAAATATTCTTAAAGTTGCAATAAACACTTCGCTCAAAATCTAATTTTCTCTTAAAAACTCTATTAAAATCAAAAAAAAATTACTTCAAAATACGCTTAAATTTATTAATATTTCTTTTATTTTTTAATATTTTTCCATGCCACCTTTTTGCCGCCAATTTTTCGATTTGACCTCTGCTCACATTGCATTTTTCGTTTTCACATGTTTGGCCGCGCTTCGTGCGCATGTCCCATTACAACTGCTGCTCGGCTCGGTATTCTCGAACAGAGCAGTTTAGTTTGTTGCATGCCACTAATTTGATCGGCGTGCAACTTCAAGTGCACACAGCCAACGGCAGCGCACGAAGGAGCAAGATGTTTTAGTGTTATATTATTATTATTTTATTTTCTTTTTTTGTTGTCGTTTGAGACTTTGCCGTGTGCAAGGGATGTTTTTTGGTTGTTGGCTCAACACGTTCGCTAATGGGATATAGGGGAATAGTGCAGTCCCAACGGGGGTTGAACTCGTTGTTTTTTTTCGCCCCTACAAACTTCATTAATGCTATTATTATTCGAATAAATTTATGCTGTTTGCCTGCAGCCTTCGTATTAGCACTAGCAGGCTGTCCAAAAATGGAAACCGGAAGGAATTGATGCATAAAACTAAGCAGAATCAGGCAAAAGTGTGCGCGGAAAAAAGTACAAAAATATGTCAAAGTTGTGTTGAAAAAAGTTGATGTGATTTGACAGCGAAGGACGAAATGGGAAAAGGGTAAAGTAGATGCGGACGTTTTGGCATCAAAATGCAACGCGGCTTGCTTTATTTACATATTTTTATTTAAAAAGGTGGTAGTTTGGTTTGATTTTTCGTTTAAAACAAAATTAAAAAGGTTTGCTTGGTTTTTTTGTTAAAAGTTCAATAAAAATGTGAGGAAAAAATTTTGAATTACAACAATTTTCGGTTTGTTTGCCATACAAAATGCATGAAAACGTGATTTTTGTGAGATTTTACATTATTTTAGTTTGTTTTTTGAGGAAAAAATTTGAGCTTCTACGGAAGTTGCGATTGCTGTATGCATGATTATAAGAGTTTTTTATTATAGGTTATAGGTTTTTTATTATACGAAAGCGTGCTAAGCGTGCAGCGTTAAGTTAAGCGCAACCTTACTGTATTCAAAAATATTTTTCGTATTTTAAATGTAAATGTAATTAAATTTACATTACAATTTACGGCTATACGTTACCACCACTGCATTCATAATCTTAGCACGGATCTTTTGGTGAAGCGAAATTAAAACAATTTGTTACTGTTGCAGTTGAAATTTTTGGGAAAAAGTGAAGTTAGAAAGTACAGTCAACCGAAAATTTAATATAAGTAGAGCATTCTTGGTTACTTGACAAGTTGTAAGTTAAGGTTTTAACTAAAACACGTATTTTCTCCCTTTAGGTGATATGAGTAATGCTGCTACACTACGAGCTGTACAATTTTTTCAAAATTGAGCGATGTTTGTTGGAAGTTCCTGGTCTAATTTACAAATCCAAACAACCTCGCCAAGTAGCTCTAAAAAACGGGCGAAAAACGACGCAAACTAATTAATACCAAGCAAACTTGTATTCAACCTCGTTTTGCTTTCTGAACAGATTTCAGAAGACATTGAAGTTTTAATTTGCACATTTCCTTCAATCTTTTTACGTACAATTTTCTTCGATCGTCACTCTGAACGAAAATGTAAGCTGATTACAGATCTCTTTTCCACTTGCAAACAAAAAAGCTGCATGGTTGTATTTCTGATGAATTAAGATTGTTATATTGTTGGATATATCAACTGATTAGGCAGAAGAAAGACTTAGAAGGAAATTATCACATATCATACTTCCACGAATCTTTATAATTCAGCTCAAGAAATACGGTTGTTCTCCAGGCAGCGAGGTTAGTAAAATATAATTTATGGATAACTAGCACACTTCGGTATGAATTAATGTTTACATACTATCTACAACACATTTATACATTGAACCGAGTATATTAAGTTAGCCACGAAGTTTTTAACAACTACAATGAAAGTTCGTTCGCATGGGTGTGAGAGACCATCTCGGTTTTTGAGATATCGATTTGAAAATTTTCATAAGCTCTTTTCTCCCCAAAAAGATGCTAATTTGCCATCATCGTTGATATCGGATCACTATATTTCTTACAACTTTCATACTACAACCTGATCGAACAAACTCAAACTCTTGTACGGAAAACTTTTTTATTTGACAAGATATCTTTACGAAACTTGGCATGGATCTTAATCCCATCCAATGCTACAATCTCCGAAGGAATTGTTCAGATCGGAACACTATAACATATAGCTGTCATACAAACCGATCGATCAAAATCAATTTCTTGTATGGAAAAGATTTTTATTTGGCAAGATATTTTCACGAAACTTGGCAGGGGCTATTATTAACTGACGCAGTGATACAATATCCGAAAATTCCGACTGTAACATTTAGCTGCCATATAAAAGGCAATTTATACCTCTTTATGCGGTAAGAAACTCAACTGTGGAGGGAGTTTTCGGTGCAGATGAAGTTAACGTTTTTTCAGATAACTGAGGTCACAAATATAATAAACATTTGAGTCGTTCCCGTTTTATTCAAACTCTAGTCAAATAAATTAGGTTAGGTTAGGTAGCTGAACTGATTGCCGCTTAACCCCGGAGAGTGTAGACGAAGTTAACGTTTTTTTTTCAGATATTTGAGGTGATAAGTATAAGAAACATTTGTGCCATTCCCATTTTATTAAAACACTTCTAAAATAAGTTAGGTTAAGTTAGGTTATTGGACTGATTCCTGCTTAACCCCTTAACGCTTTCGATGGTAGATAGATTTAGATAGTTTCAGTCACCGAAAATATGACATTAAGATGTTTCAACGCCAGTTTCCACCTGGCCTTCTACCGGAGAATTTTGGATAGTGTAGTAAACTAAGCTTCTACCTATATAGTATTGGTCATAACATACTAAACAAATGTTCTTTGTACATCTCAACAAACCAACTCACGAAACACTCCTTTCTCTATGTTGCCAATCTATCGAAAAAGCACGATTCTCTCTCATGTTCTCGGACCTACAGTTAAGTGATTTCAACCGCAGTTAATTTTGTGCTTTTCTCCAATATGAATTTGTAAAACATTGACACCTAAAGCTCAAACCCCTCTTATGTTTAGTACCTAAACGTACAATAAAAAACTCTGTCTGTACTTGTGAATCCAGTTATATGAAGAATGGCCTAAACACAATTTATTGCAGAATAAGTCAAAGATACCCAAAAATTTACATGAAACCCAAAAGTAGAACACTTCAACTCAAACTATATACCTAAGACACTCCTACGGCGATTTAAGAAAGCAATTTCGGGAAATCATTATGGGCTCTTGGATTAGCATTTTCCAAATATAAAGCATGAAATCGCAACATTTGTCAACTGCATGGAAAATGCAAAAATAAAAATAATAGTTGAAAAATACCAACAACAAAAGCAACATTACAAAGAAAGGCAACATGAAAATTGCGAAAGTCTAAATGTCTCGGGATATATTGATGGCTGTGCTGCGTATCGCCAAATTCCGTACAGCATTGACCCGCAGGTCACCTGCCTGCTGTGTTCCTTATTGCATTTCGTAGGGATTTGCAAAGGAAATTTATATTCGCAAGAGGGGAAGGAAAGACAAAGCGAGACACACAAAAGAAATGGTTGCCTAAAAATAAAGACAACAAAAGGGCAAAAAGGAAAAATATGTGCAAGAAAAAGAAGTAGTTAATATATGTGTAGCAAAGGCGTTTATAGTTGTGGTGGTGGCAGTGAGCGCCCTGTAGGAAAAATTGTGAGTAAAAGAAGGTGAAAGAGATTTTAAGAATTTTTTAAAAGATGGTAAGAAGTTGGATTGGGAAGACAATTTAGTAATGATGTGTTGAAATTATGGCAAATTAATATTAATGTACTATATTTAATTATCAGTTAATCGATTATACATATCACTATGTATGTATGTATGATAAAAATCATAAAATAATTATGAAAATTAAGGAAAAAATATCACTTTGGCTGTCCCGCACTTATAATACCCTTCACAGGTGCTGTTTTTCAGCATAAAAGGGTATAAAAAGTTCATTATATTGATTTTAATCAGTCATTTTATATGTCAGCTATATGCTATAGTGCTCCGATCTGAACAATTTATTCGGAGATTGCATCGTTGCCAGATATATGTAATATTCCATGCTAAATTTCTTGAAGATATCTTGTCAAATAAAAAAGTTGTTCATATAAGACTGAATTTTAAGCGCTCACTTTGTATGACAGCTACATATGTATGTATGTATGTACATATATGCTATGGTGATCCAAACTGAATAATTTTTTCGCAGATTACACCGCTGCCTTAGGTTATAATCCTTGTGAAGATATCTTGTCTAATAAAATAGTTTTTCATACAAGGACTGGATTTTTATCGTTCAGTTTGTACGGCAGCTATATGCTATGGTAATCCGATCTAAAGAATTTCTTCGGAGATTACACCTCTGCTTTGGATATTAGTCCATGCCAAATCTCGTGAAGATATCCTGTCAAATAAAGAAGTTTTCTAAACAAGAACTGCATTTTTATCTATCAGTTTGTATGACAGCTACATACATATATGCTATGGTGGGTCAATCTACATAAATTCTTCAGATATTGGACCGTTGCCTGAGATAATAATCCTTAATAAAATTTCGTGAAGATACCTTGCCAAATAAGAAAGTTGTTCATACAAGGACTGAATCTTCATCGATCCGTTTGTATGGCAGCTACATACATATGCATATGCTATAGTGCAAAGAAAAGAAAGTTTGCAAACTTGCGGACCGATATGACAAAAAAATCAATTTTCACTTTTTAGTTGATTCGGATGGAAGATGAGATGCTTTTTTTTTTGCTTTTTTTTCGCACGTTAGCTCCCTTTTCGTAGACCAGGTCACATACATATATAGTTTTCATCCCAAAAGATGCAAAACAAACCAGTTTTTATGTACAACCATAATTTTCTCACAGGGTTGGTAGCAAGATGGTCGCTATGGCACTGGTGTTTCGCAGTTGTTGTTTCAGGACATTAAATTTGCGAGTACACTATTGTTATTGTTGTTGTTGTTGCATTAAGAATAGCACCGTCATGGTTGCCCTTAACAAATAATTTGCATTCGGCTTGAAGCTGTGCTTAAAGCAATCCATCAGCAATCATACCTTTGCCTACTGCTGCTAGGTGAGGGACAACATGGTTACAATAACAAAAAATAGGCATACGTTTTTATACGAGAGTGAGAGAAATTGCTTTGTGTGACATTTGTGAGAAACCTAGGGAAAACTAATAAAAAAAAATATATAAAAAAAAATTGAGACCGATCACCACCACCACCACGGCGTTTTTAGAGCAAATGTGTTATTGTACAATGGATGGATGGCAGCATCCGGAACAAAATCACCACCTTTTGCCCCGGACTTCATGCGTGCGTATGACGCCCATATGCATTCCTACATACATGTGTTTGTATGTCTGTACGTGGGTATGGAAGTATTCCGGCGCAATATGACCACCACCGCTGCTAGCGACCGTGCTTCGCGGCAACCCCCGGTGACTGTGCTCAAACCGCCTATAGCCGTGTAACCGTCACATTTTGTTGCAAAAAAAAAGCGAGGTAAAATGAAAATATGAAACAAGAAGAAGCAGCACAACTCAAGAACAGCATTTGCAGATGACAAACGCAGACCAAGTTTGGCGACGGGAACCCTTTCAACTGCCACCATACTTATGTGCTTAAGCAGAGAATTGGTAGTGTGCGAAATATGTGGCGTCGACGCGTTAAGCGCGGTTAGAA
The DNA here is from genome assembly GCF_016617805.1 of Bactrocera tryoni. NCBI lineage: Eukaryota > Metazoa > Arthropoda > Insecta > Diptera > Tephritidae > Bactrocera > Bactrocera tryoni. Next base: position 19,826,436 of record NC_052502.1, read on the forward strand.
GAGGGTGCCGAGGCTGTCACCAGCTTGGAAAAAATAATCGACACACAGGCATACACATATGTAGATATGTATATAAGTTTACGAAAAAAGGTATCGTAACCAAGAGCAACACACATGAATGCGTGGAGAAGGAATGGTTAAGTGCAAAGGCAAGAAAGAGCGGCGGCACTGGCTTATACCCAGTGAACTAAAAGTAAGATTTATACAATTTTATTATAAATTAAAGGGTAAATAACTTAACCATAAATAAGTATTTCTATGAAAAATTATGAAGATGGCGCGATAATAAAAACATTAACAATACAAGAGCTTGATATTGATCGGCCAGTTTCTATGGCAACTACATACATATGTATGTATGTACATACAGTAGAGGCGCGCTAATCCGGACATGGCTTAATCCGGATTCCACTGTAATCCGGAGAGGGTTAAAAAACTCAAAATTTCTATTATGTTCTTTGTAATCCGGACCGAAATTCTCTATCCATATTCTCTAATCCGGATCACATGTTTATTATTCACTACATTCGCTTTTATGCTTTATTGGTTTAAGCTTTTTTTGTTTTTTTGGAACATGTGTATTATTTGTTATAATAAACAAACAGAAATTTATAAATATTTTTTCTTAATACATAGTTCTGATATGTCTTTGGTAATCCGGATTTCCTTATATTCCGGATAGGGGCCGGTTTTAATTGATTCGGATTAGCGGGCCTCTACTGTATACATATGCTATAGTGGTTCGATCTGAAAAATTTGAACGCAGATTGTAGCTTTGCCTTAAACAATAATTCATGAAAAATTGGTTAAGATACGCTGTGACATAAAAAAGTTTTCCTTACGGGGATATGAATTTGACCGATCAGTTTGTATGGCAGCTATATGCTATAGTGGTCCGATCTAAACAATTTCTTCAGAGATTACATTATTGGCTTAGGGAATAATCCATGCCAAATATCTCGAAGATATCTCGTCAAATGACAAAGCTTCCCATACAAATACTTCATTTCGATCGTTCAGTTTATACATATGTATGTCAGCTATATGCTATGGTGATCCGAATGGAATAATTTTTTTTTGGATTTTACACTGTTGGCTCAGACAATAGCTCACGTTAAATTTCGTGAAAATAACTTGTGAAATAAAAAAGTTTCCCCCACAAGGATGTGGTTTTAACCGATCAGCTTGTATGGCAGCTATTTGCTATAGTGGTCCGATCTAGAAAATTTCTTCACATATTGTAACGTTGCTTTGGACAATAATCCATGCAAAATTTCGTGAAGATATCTTTTCAAATAAAAAAGTTCTCCATATAAGGACTAGATTTTGATCGTACAGTTTATATGACAGCTATATTCTACAGTGGTCCCATAGCAGCTATTCTGACATATGAGCCACTTGTTGGGGAAAAAAGGACGTGTGCAAAATTTCAGAACGATATCTTAAAAGCCAAGGTGCTAGTTCGCGTATTTATGTACATGCAGACCGGCAATAATTTTGTTCACTGGGTTACCCCTATAACCTAAGCACATTTTATACCCGAGAAGAGTACAAGAAGATATAAAAATAAAATAAAATGTACCTATGCATGCACAGAGGTTTCGGCGATTTACTGCAAACATACATACAAACTAAATACGGTGACTGTGTAGTGTAAAACTATATTTCTAGAGTTACTATCGAGCGCTCAGCGCATGAATGCGCTCGCCTGCAGTGTCTAATCGTTAAACTGGCAACAACAAACACAACAAAGAACACTGTCAACGTTTGTCTTGAGGCATTAATTTTTTTCCTTTCTTTTCCACCGATCTTATCCTACCGCTTTTTGTTGTTGGCTTGGTTCGCGTTGCACAATGCTATTAATTCTTCAACATTTGCTGTTTAAAATGAAATATCAGCAACATCATCATTAACGCGCGTCAGCAAAAGGACAAAAACAAAAAGAAAAGAAATAATGAAAAACAAAAACAACAAACGTGAGTCTTCAGTAGGAAAACTGAAACTCATCGACAGACAACATTAACTTTGAGGCCGACAATTGCGTGCCTGGCCGTTCAATGCTGGCCATCGATGCTCTTATGCACATGCACACACAAACACATATACACATATAGTTGACTATGTGTATGTTGTTATTGTACACTGCTTGCAAAACAGTTGTCGCCGGGCACGAAGCGCAAGCGAGCCTCGAATGCTTGCTGATGCGTTGATGGCTGATCGTGCAATGCACGGCAACAACAACAAAAACCAAAAGTAACAACAACAAAACCAAAAGTAACAACAACAAGCTCAAAAGTAACAACAAGCTCAAAAGCAACAACAACAGCGAGAGCAACAACGAACAGGCAACAAAAAGTTGGCGGTACGTGTGGAGTATGCATTACAACAACAAGACAATGCAAAACAACAACAACACACGGCGAAAAACAACACCAACAAGCACTGGTGAGACAACATAAATGTAATAAGCGAGAAAAAACAAAAACAAAGGCAAAAAACACGCAGAAGAAAAGCAGCAAGCGTTAATATAAAAAAACAACAAGAACAAATGTGTATGCAACAACAACAAATATTCAGACGCTTTGCAATTCACATTGAAATGAAAATTAATCGAGTGCTGTGCCGCCTCTATATTTTGCTGCTCTATGCTCGAACGCAACATAAACGCACACACACATACATATACATACATACACATAATTTTCTCGTTTTTTATACTCTCTATACATATATGTATGTATATATATTGGTATAACTACACACGCTCTCCGCGCCAGAATGTAATACAACCACTTTGTTGCTGTTTTTGCCATTGCCAGCCACAGTTGTGTTGTTTGTATGTATTGCGGGTTGAATTTCTGTGGCTCTCCTCTTTTTTGTACAAATTTATGGCGTCCATTCTTTTGATGATTATAATGACGATGATGGGAAACGAAACGACATACATACATATATGTGTATATGTGTGTGCCATGTATGTTTGTATGTAGACCTTTTGCGAGCCATACAAAAATTAAAAACCATTTAAATGCTTACGCAGGGGCAGCAGAGAGCGCCAGCGGTAGCAGCTGATAAAGTGGCTTTGGTGGTGGCGTTGCTTTGCGTTGGTGACGACGGCTGCTCTACGCTTTGCCAGCCACTCAATTAACTTGTGCGACGGGTAGAAAGAGAAGCCAACAGCAACTCGTCGTTTGTATGAAAAACTCGCCCTTGCGCCGTCGCCGGAGCACTAACCATACGCGTGTCGTTGTTGTTGCTACTGCTATGGTGGTTGGTGAAACATCTTGTCGAAATAAAAAAAACAAGGCGCAGCCGTTGAAGCAAGCACAAAATTCGTACACGCAAACACACACGCGTTCTCACTCGCATGCGGGCCGTTAGCTAATATAGCAACAAAAACAAAATGCAACAATAACAATTTATCGATTATTCGGTGCCTTTTTCGCACAGTTTTCAAACATGGTGTACCCCGACCGGCCTGTCAGAAACATTTGCACAAGCAAGAAGCAATAAAAAAAACACAGCGAGCAAAAACCGGTCCGCCATACTGCACGCGTGTGACGAAAAAGGATGGCGACGGCTGCCTTTTAATGGCCGCTGGTTAGAAGAGCGCAGCAAGCAGCCAACACTTTGAAATGCGAATAATGCAATACAAGCATGTTGAAAGCGAATGCGGAGAGCAATCGTGGCAATGAAAAAGAATTGCTAAAATTGCCACGAGGGTTGCCAGACGCTACGTAAAGCGTGTATTCGTAATTTTTAAGAGCGCAACATAATGCAGTATTTCGTGAGCGTCGAAAATCGGCGGAAAGTGCATGATTTTGCGTGGAAATTTATATGTTTCGGCTAGTGGTGGTTCGTTGAGTGGCTAAATTTACCCTCAAGCGGCATTAAAACATTAAAAACTCATCAGAAAATGGTAATTTATGGCGCAGGGTAGAGTAGCTACTTATTGCCACAAATTATCCCCGCCTAACATAAACTTGCTACTGTAGCAAACATTTTCTGAATTTGTCTATTCCAAAGGCGTAGGAATCGTGTCACTGCTGGTGCTTGGTAACCCCTGTGGGATTTGCCGCCACCACCACCAGCTAAAATCATTTCGTTTCCCGCTAGTAATCTGATATTTCCAACAATATCAGTCTGAGTTTCTTTTTTTCTCTTTGCTGTTTCTTCTTTAATTTTCAAGTACCCTTGCTTCCTTTGCAATAATAGGTATATCAGCCATTGCCAGACGGCAAAGAAGTAGTCGACGATGATGATGACAACGAAAACAACAACTGCTACACAAGCTCGGACGCACCAAGCGACCGTCTCCAATATGAAACCCATCTCATGGCAGACAGTTCATGGTGCATTGCAAAACTTTGCTCCCTCACACAGCGCACAACGGTAGTGTCTGTCAGTGGAGTACACTGGCCAGCCAGCCAGCTAGCGGCGGCAACAACAGTAAGTGCTACGCGGCCGAGAAACTGGTTTTTTGATAAATGTGCAATTCGAGTAGACAACTGAGGTGAAAAGAGTAAAGTAAGCAGAGCAAGTTGAGCGATTCTAAAGCGAGCTTAGCTAGAAGACAGTAAAAAAACATGTAAAATGGTAAAAAAAAAAGCTTTTCTCATTTTCGATTTAAAATCGCGTCACGTCGAATAGGAAACTGTTAGTTAGAAAGGGGTTTAAGGGTTTTAATGCAGTTTTAGGTTTACGAGGAAAATTAGAACATGTGCAAAACATTCCACTCTAATTTTTCTTTTAAATCAAGTAACTTTTTATATTATATTGTAAAATAAATAGGTATACTGAAGGTCAAATTATTGCTTACAAGCACCTTCACCTAATTAGATACAAAATAAACTTGACAGATTGTAGTATAAAATTGCGTAGAAAAAATATTCCTTATAAGTTCCCAAGAGCTTTGGAAAAAACTCAATTTTATACTACAATGCTCTAAAAACGAACATTTTTTCTCTTACTTTTTCCCCTTTTTTGTACAGAAATCTACCTCGAAAAAAAATCCACGCTATTTTGAAATGAAACCTTATAAATGCGTACTTTAACCGTTCAACCCTCTCCTCTCATATATTTTGAATTTCATAAGTTTTGCTTGCTTAATCTGCTTAATGGCAATTATTTGCAGGCACATTAAGAATATAAATACCCATAACATTAAATATTAAGAACTTAACACAACTAACAACAACAAATATGCATAAAAACACTTAATGAATACTTTTCAATCATACTCAATGATATTTTATTGAGTAAAGTGGTGGGTAAAGTCTGCCGGCTGCTGTCGGCGTAAAAGTCTCAATAGAGCGAGATCTACCTGGCTGCATACTTAAGATGAGCAAAGCAGAGAAAAAGAAAACTAAAACGCAGCAAAATAGCAGAAAGAGCGTCGAAAAAGGGCGCATAAATTCCTGTAAGAATAGTTGATGGCGCATAGTGCTCGGTATAGTAAGGGCTTAACAAATGTTTACAGCTTGATTTTTCTTTTTAGCAAGAAGAAGTTAGTGAACATTTTTTAACAAATATTTGTTAAATCATACTTTACGCAATCTTTGAAATTAACCTAGTTTTATCTTTAACTTTTCTGAACTTTCATGCATTTTTATATTGTTTAAAAATTGCGGAAATCACACAGACCCCAACAAAAATTCGCTTTCAAATCGTTTGTTTTCATAAGCATGAAAGCAAAGCAGTGAATATGCTGAGTGACAGCATGCTCAGTTCAGTTTTTATGCACGAGGGTGTAAAACTCTCAGCGCTAGAGTGAGAGTAACTTCAATTAAAGAGAGCGTAGTTGCCAGAATACGAGAGAATGTTCCATTATTGCTAATAAGCATTCGCAGAAAGTTGAGAAGCAAACTCATATAGTTAAAAAATTGTTATTTCTGCAGTAAAATGCATTAAAAATGTTTGTAGTTTAGATAGATTGAAACAGAGACTTGCGCTGCGCACTAAGATCTGTTGGTCAGACTTACATAGACCCGGTGCACTGATAAATTACAGTATCCTATTGGGTACTATTGGCACGATGTGATACCTATTCGAATATATAGATCCATTCCTTTGATCTTGCGTCTACAGACTCGTGAGCAGTTTAGAATCAGATGTTAGCAAGTTACCGGTTTCATGAGAATCACCTTAATACATTAATTCAAATGTCATTTAATAGTCAAAACTCATTAAAATGTTGGTTAATTACGTGATTTAACCTTCTACAATCTTAATTTGCAACTATTTTTTACTTATATATTAGTTAAAATAATAATAATAATCATTGATTAAAATAAATAATTATCATATTTTTAATAATTTTCAAACATACGAATTGCATACAAAATTCTGGCATCACTGTTCTGCTTAATCAACACAGCACATACCTGAGTGCTCATGCACTCTCCCGCTTTTTCACTTTAGTCTCTTGGGGAAACGCAATCCTCAACTTGTGTACGTCAAACAAAACGCCAGACGACCGCAATCAAGTATGCATAGTATCAAAAGCAAAATTTAACAAAAAAATAAAAAATAAATAAATATAACTACGGTTTTACTTGTAAACAAATGTAAGGGAAAGCAAGAAATACCTTTTCGAAATAAACTTCAATCCACGACGATCCATCGTTCAACGAAAAATTCAATTGAAATAACTTAAAAGTTTGCATGCAGCATAGTCGAGTCAGTTCTGTTCGATTTGCATTCGCTTTACAACTTATAAATACTTCACTTCACAGAAACACAATGAGCAACAAATTGAACAAAGCAGAAGATAAATACATAAACGGGAGAACAAAGAGAGAGAAACAACAAAAGTGTGTAACTCAAATGTGCGAACGAACAGAAATGCAGAAATCAACACTGTGTATTAAAAAGCAGCTAAATTTTTTTCTGCTGCTTTTTGGTTTTGTGTAAAATAAGTTTTTTTTGCTGTTTTTGTTTTGTAATGTGTTTGTATTTTATTGATGATATACAACAATTGGGTCAAGCACCTGTATGCGGGAGCTTAAGGACCAACGTTGCTGGTGTGCAAACATGCCATATTTATGTATGCTTAAATAAAAGTCGCCAAAAACGTAGAAAATATTTTTTTCGAGCACTTTAATTCAAATATTGTCTCAACGTCAATATAGCGCATTTAATTTATTGAAACATATAAATAATTCACTTTAGTTTTTATGTAGACGACACTCCCCCACTCATATTGCAGCAATGCATGGGGTTTGTTAGCATTATGTTTTTCATATTGCAGCTATGCCGAACGCTCTCTACGTAATTATATATTTGTTAATGGTTTGTCGTGTTATGTGAGCGGGCTTTTACATGCGCTCCCGCTCTCTTTTCAACGAGCAAATATAATAATGCATAGGCCCGAAGTGGTAATGGTTTTATTTTTTGTTGCGGTTTTCACTTTTCTGAGCACACAACCAGCACAAAATTGCGGAACGGAATAAAATACACGACCAAACGCTACGACGGACACACTTCAACTAAACCAACTAACACGGCAACTCTGTGCTGGCCTGCACAAAAATACATATGCAACAACAAAAACAGTGCAGTCAGACTACATGCCAATAAAACAACAATAACAGCATACAACAACTGCCTAGCGGCGGGCAAAGACGATGGCAGCCAAGCATTGTTCGTGTAGCACAAAAAAAATAACACGTTTGCGCCGAGGCAAACATCTACAACAAATACGTCGCCTACCCGCTTATGATTGGCACAAGCGTGCGAATGAGATGGCCGTAAGCGCTTTACACGCACTCGCTCACACTTTTGCTTAGCATACGTACAGGCAGGCGGCGAAAATATTTTTTGGGGTGATTGTAATCTCTCGTATGCGCCGTAGCAGGCGGAAAGGCAAACGAAAGAAAAAATGTCATAAAATACATCTGGCGAATTTGTTATGCCTGCCGCTTTTCCCTCCAACCAGTATTGTATGACTACATCGCTAACAAAAACAACAACAATGCGACATCTGCCTTGTTGGTGGCTTGTGTGTATTACTGTGTATTCTTATGCGATCGCTGTTACCCTCTGCTATATTGAATACACTGCTTTCAATTAACACAATGACGGCCAAAGCAGGCAAGCAAGCAACTAAGCAAGCGAGCAAGTCAGCCAGCTCGTATAAGCAAACAATGAGGCGAGCATGAGCGAGCGACAACCCGCGCGCGTTCTTCATTTTTCCTGCCCGGCTATCCTACCGCGCGCTTCCAACCATTACACATTTTTCAGTATGCGACTCTGCCGCTGTTCGCGCGCGTGTATATTGGTGTGTCTGTGTGGGGTTCATAGTGTGTTTGTCTACCTGCCAAAATAATTTATTTTTACTTCGTTTCGAGTTTTTGTTGTTTTGCAACGACACAAAAAATGAACGAATGATTGTGCGGTAACGTAAAATAAATTCCATCCATGCGCATAGCATTTCAATAACCGAACAAACGAACGCATGGAAAGACAGAAAATAAAAAAGTGCAAATATCAATGTTTGAAATATGCACAAGACAGCAAACAACAAACACACAGCAGCAACAAATAATGACTTTAGAGCGCAGACATTTGTCTACTTCCCCTTTTGCACTTCGTATCGTTCGTTGATATACTTATGTACATACATACATATATTATTGTTGTCTGCTGCTTCTTCATCACAAGGTAGCCACAATGCATAACTTGTTCGTACATGATTTTCATGCGTTCTCATGCATACAGAGCGTTTGTTAGAAATCAACGCCATTGTTGTTGTTATTGTTATGCGCTGCTGCAGGCCGTTTGCTGTAACCATAAAATGTGAAAAATTTTGGTTCACATTGAACCGCTTCTAAGGTGCACATTAAAAATGTTGATGGCAACAACCCCATGCCATTTGATGATTGCAACATTTGCAATAGTTATTGTTGTTGTTCCAAATCCATGCTTCATTTCGTTTGCGCTTGATTGTTTTTGCGGCGCTGGACTATGTGTGACTTTGACTTGCTGGCCGCTTGTTGTTGGCCGCCGAACGATCCTCATCGTGAATATCTCGTTCGCTGCCGTCAGCTTTGGCCGCCATATTATTTTTACTTTTCATTTAATTATATGTATACGTTGTTGTTGTTGTTGTTGCGCTGTTACACTGCGTTGGCATTGGGTGTGATTGCTGTTGTTATTGTTCTTGTAGTTGCTGTGCTGTGCTGTGTGTTGTTGTTGGCGTAGATTTCTTCATTTTTATTTTAATCTTTCACACCCTGTTGGCTAGTGGCCGCCGCCTGATTTTCCTAGAGCACAGCGGCAATCGCGACGCTGGCGACGCAGTCCCCACCACTTTGCCTATTGTGTGGCTAAATGCCTCAGCGCTTTTATCGCTCTTTTCATTTTATTTAGTCAAACATACACACATAGCTTAGTCTAGTAGTATCTTAGTGTGCGCTGTGTTTATGTAAGCGCGAGTATGCATGCATCGCATGTTGCCGCTACTGTTGCTGTCATTTTCGTTCCCAACTGTACATTGTTGGCGTTGACAAATCTAATATCAATATGAGCGATGGAGATGACAATCGTTTGGGTTTAATATTACTCTTGCGCCGCATTGTCGCGGAATTTGAGGCGCATGCGCTGATTTCAATCAGCCGCTACTGCCTCAGCTCTCTTCGTGTTGTGCACAAATTTCCGCTCTCACATCTTCAGCTCTTCGCCTTTACGGTTGAGATATTTTCGTATATTTATTGGAAACGCTACTATATCTACACATAGCTTGGGGCTTATGAATCGCAATGAGCTATCAATAGCTATCAATAGCTATCAATACACTGTGTTGTTACTTCTTTATGTTAGAATTATTATAGACATGTACATATGTATGTATGTATTTGTAAGAGATTTGTGAGCAGTATTTAGCACTGTTTCGCTCAAGCAAATGCTAATTTGCATAAATCTGTAAAAATACATTTGTAAGTACACTGCTACTCATGTAAATGTAGAGAATAAATAAAATAATGAACAAAAGCCCCATTTGGAGCCGGGTAGTTTTCGAAAGCACAACTCGCCATTAAGCATTGGACAGAGTATGCCCAATAATCTGAATCTTATAAAGTTACAAGATCTCAGGACTAATACATATCTATGTACATTTGAACATAAATACATATATGAACACATACATATGTATGTATGTATGTATATGTTGCACTTCTACACCTGATTCTAAAGACTATCTGCCAGCATTTTGTTGTTTGCCACTTCGCAAATATTTACAAATTAACCATACAAATACAGGCGGTTTATTTAAAGGTGTTTTATTTGTTTGAGAGAACGGCTGAAGAGCTATCGGACCATATTCAAATGCACCTTATCTGGGTTTCGGTCACAAAGGTTAACCGGGAATGAACTGGTTGATGAGCTCGTCCGCTCTGCAGCATCCACTTATGGTAGGACATGAACCGTTTATCGCGCTGGGTCTTCATACCATAAAGGAACTACTCCGCATGGAAGAAGGAGTAGGCAGGGAGAGATATTGGCAGCAACTCCGAGGCATGCGCTATGCCAAGTTACTAATGGGTGGTTACAACCTCAGCAGGTTTAAATATGAAATCATCCTCCCTAGAGACGAACTTTGGCTACTTGTCGCATTCTGCACTGGCCACTCTAAGCTCAAGAAGTACTTAGATAATAACATGAGCTTAGCTTCTTGTGCAAATTGCCGGTTCTGCGACAGGAAGCCTGAAACTATGAAGAGCAGGTGTTCTGTAATTGACTACATAGCAGAATAAAGAGCCTTGGACTGGACTGGATCACTGGGTCGTTGTGATTAAGAAGATGGCACAATAGACCTTAGGTCGCGGTACAATCCTCGTCTATTCTTCTTATCTTATCTCGAAGAGAAAACCGGTACACCTGGTAGAAGTAAAGCTGTCAAAGTAATACATTTGACCGATGTTTATGGTAAATACATTTTGAAAATTTACCACTTAGAACTATTCATCGGAATCTATGTTATATGAAAATCGCGTTCACTGAGGGGAACTGACATTGACATTTCCAACTTTTGCTGATCGGTACCAGAGAGATGTACTTTGTCACCTTCTAGGTTACATAATTTGACTCCGTTAGACCCTTACTTAGGATCCATCTTGCTAAACTAGCTATAAATGATTCGTTTGACAATCAAAGATTGCGTGTTATTGGCGATGTAAGATGAACGACAAAAATACCTGAGAATTTGGGAGGAGAAGAGGGACCTCGTAAGATCTAGTCGGGGTGTCCATACGGCTGAAATTAAGTATGTTCAAATTCTAAATGTTATAAAATATGCGAACCTAATGTGTTATACTTGACTTAGAAAGCAGATAGAAAATAATAGATTATGTTCTGTTCACTCCTGGGCATCAGCTGTACACTCTTATAAAAGATTGTACCTTCTCTATCCAGCTCAGCAGCTCAAATTATTTTCTTCCGGAGTAGATTAAAGAAGTCGACGGATTGGGAGTCGCCTTGTTTGAAACCTCGTTTGATAACGAACGGCTCGTAGAAGTCCTTCCTGATCCTGATGGAGCTTTTGGTATTGCTCAACGTTAGTTTACACAGCCTTATTAGTTTTGCTGTGATACCAAATTCAGACATAGCATAACGGCATAAGGCAGTTCCTTTTCGAGCTATCAAAAGCAGCTTTAAAATCGACAAATATGTAAGTCGTGTGGTCGATCCTCTTTTCACGGGTCTTTTTCAAGATTTGGCGCATGATTAATTTCTGGTCAGTTGTTGATGTTCCAGGTTTAGAATCCCATCAGTTTGTTGACGGTGGACTTTAATCTTAGGTTATTCCACAGTAGCTGGTGCAGAATGTGGGCTCTCACTTTTTTTTTTTTGGATTGGGCACACTTAAATTCCAATCGTCGGGCATGCTTTCGTCCGATCACATTTTACAAAGAAGATGATGCATTTGAATATCTCGACCGACAATCCATCGGCCACCGCCGCTTTGTTGCTATTCAGACGGGTAATTGCTATTGGGACTTCTTCATGGTCGGGCAATGTAATGTTCGCTCTATCGTCATCGATTTTTCATTCGAATTGGGTTCACCATCTCCTGAAGTTAAGCTTTCACTGCCATTCAGTGGACTGCAGCAGTGTTCCCTCCACAAGTTTAGTATGCTCTGAGCATCAGTTACCAAATCACCTCTGGGGGCTCTACAAGAGTGAGAATTTTAAGTCGGATTAAATTTAAGCGAATCTTAGCTACTCTAATCAATCGATCAAAGGATCCCTGTAAAAACTATAATTAAGGCCCACGAAAGAGGCAGTGACATTTTTCATCTGATCTGAGGAAATCTCACTTCTTTTTACCTTGATCCAATGTATAGGGCATACACATTGGTAGAACTCACGGTCTGTAATGGACTAACACTAAGTTCCCCTAAAGCAGTCTGTACTCACTTTACCATGAAACATTAAAATATTGTTGTTTGCTTGCATTTTGCAACACATATGTATTAGCAGAGAGATTTTCATTTACATAGGTAATCATGTCATACAATTTTCCCTGCGCCGACAGCAAGAAGTCTTCACTCAAGCCACGTTGTTGAACTCTATTTTAAGTTTTTTAAACTTTGTTGATTTTTTATTTTCTCGAAGAAACTACGTTTTCGGGACGGCAATATGCTTTAAGTAACATACCGATTTAATAAAATATATTTAAGAAAAGAATATTACAATATACGGGTTTGAAACCAAGTACGTATATTCTTCTTTGGATCGACACGTAGGTTACCTCAAAAAATATCCGATAATTATCGTTTTTTTTTGAGTCCAATTCACTGACTCACGTATTCAGATTTCATATACGATTATGAAAAATTACAATAACTCGGTCGTATACATAAAACCATCACTATTCTTTCTAATTTTGTATTGTATAAGACAACTACTTAGAATTAAGTACAAGAACATTATCCCTATAAGAAGTCATAATACGAATAAGTTAAGAGCTATGCTCACCATTTTACTTCTATTCCAACTCTGCGGTAAATAATCACAATTTTTAAAGTTTTGCCGCCTCATCCATGGATGTGTATGGTATAAAGTACTGCCCTTATCCAATATTAAATATTAACAGTTCATTCATAGCTTATGGACAGAAAAGAGCATTTCAACCCTTATTGCTTCAAATATAAATGAAAGTAAATAAACATGAACGTACAATATGCCCTCTACGAAAAATTAGTATTTGCTATTAGAATCGTAAAGTCTTCAATTTTACCACTAACTTAATGACAGTAATAAATCAACACGTTAACAACCCCTTAAAGAAATAATGTAATTTCTCCGAATAAAGTAGCGTAAGCATAAGAAATTTGGTTCACATTACAGGTCAATTGAAAAGTACTAGGCGTGTCACATATGTAGATGGCGGTACTATAATTAGGGAAATCAACCGTTGAAATGTGGTTGCTAAGTTTGAACGAGGCGAAATGAGCAACGAAGAGGATAAAGACAGTGGACGCTCTAAAAAGGTTATTACCGATGAAAACATCAAAAAAGTCCCCAAAATAATATTGGTTGATCATAAGGTGAAGTTTTTCGAGATAGCAGGCATTCTAAAGATATCAACTGAGTGTGTACACCATAACATTCGCGACTATTTGGATATGAGAGAGCTCTGTGTAAGGTGGATGCCATGTGAGCTTACTTTTGACCATAGGCAATGACGAGTTGATGATTCAGAGCGGTTTTTGGAGATGTTCAAGCACAATAAATCCGAGTTTTTGCGTCGATATGTGACTATGGATGAAACATAGCTCCATCATTTCGCTCCGAAGACCCATCGACAGTAGTTTGAGGAGACTGCGCACGTTGAGCAGGCTCCAAAAAGCACAACAGAAGATTGGCAAGTTTATGTGGCGTCTGAATTTTGAGATGCCCGTGAAATCAAATTTATTGATCTCTTTAAAAAGGAAGGATCATCAGTAGCGACTATTACATAGCGTTATTGGGCCGGAACACGACCGCATTTGAAGAAATAGAAAGTGCTGATTCATCAAGTCAATGTATCTTGTCACAATTCAGTGAAAACAATAGCATAAATCCAGTAATGAAGAGGTGATTGCCGAAACTGAGGCCTATTTTGAGGCAAATGACAAATGGTGCTACTACAAAAATGGTACCGAAAAGTTGGAGGGTCATTATAATCAGTGTATCTCGCTTGAAAGGAACTATGTTGAATAAAAAAAATAAATTTTGCTAAAAAAAATGTGTTTTACTTTGGTAGGGCGGAAATTTTCAATTGACATTCGACCGGAAAGTCGTAGCTAGTCAAGGAGTGTTTGACTTCTTTATCAATAGCATCAAGCTACTTTGTTATCCCACTGCCCATTTTAGCTTTAGCATTGGATCTATGGAACTCTCGCGAGTTTGGCAAGTATTGGTCAACAAACAGTACTTGTGGAGATGCGGGATTTTTCTGATCCAAAGTCAATCGCTAAAATGTCCTCTGAACTGCTTGCTTTTAACAAGGTTCCCTCCAATAGCAAAGAGTCCTTGAGCTCGCTGACAATGCGTTCAAGACTAGTAAAAGAGTGCTTGACCTTTTTATAAGTAGTATCAAGTTACTTTATTATCCGACTTTCTTGGTTACCTGGTCGCAGTGGTATCGCCAGAAACTGCACAGACGACGAGCTTTCTAATTTTTTCGGAGATTACATTGTTGCCTTAGAAAATAATATATACGAAATTTCGTGAATATATCTTGTCAAATGCAAAAGTATTCCATACAAGAACTTTTTTCCGATCGTTCAGTTTGTAAGGCAGCTATATTCTATAGTTAACCGATCTGAACAATTTCTTCGGAGATTACATTGTAGGCTTAGAAAATAACCCATGCCAAATTGCTCGAAGATATCTCGTCAAATGATAAAGATTTCCACACAAGCGCTCTATTCCAATCGTTCAGTTTATATGAGAGCTACAGTATTGGACAAAACTAAAGCACCCTTTACTATGGTTCCGCTCGAACTTAGCTATTTTCAGAGAATAAAAATAAATAAATGTAATATTTTGACACTTTTCAATGGGTTGCTTATTAATTTTTATTTTCATTTTCAGTTTTCAAAATTAAATAAGTTAAAACTGCAAAAACATTTATGGTTTAAAAATTAACTGGACAAAACTAAAGCACCCTTTTGACATCGAGGGATTACGCCTGCAAATCTAAAACATCAACTCTCTAACTTCACAACCACGATTTTCAATGCCTAGAGTTATGCTTAGGATCAATGTCCTGCTGGAACCACCGTTATAGTGGCATATTCTTTTCAGCATACGGTAGCACCCCGTTTTTTAAAATGTCGGTGTAAACAACCGGTCCCTTATTCCATTTATTATATGAATAGGTCCAGTCCCGTGCCTAGAGAAAGAGCTCCAGACCATAACATTACCACCGCCATATTTAATGGTCGCAATATAATACTTAGGTTTGAGTCCTTGTCCTTTCGGCCTTCTCAGACATCTTATGCCATTCGATTTTTTAAATTATATTTCGATTCGTCTGAGAATAAAATGGTATTCTATATCTCGATGCTTCAATCGAGATGAGCTGTCTCAAATATGAGTTTGGCTTTTAAATTTTTTTTGCTGATGTAAAGGACTTCCTAGCGGGACGCCAACAGAACAACCCGCCTCAACAGCTCGTCTTCTAATTGTTCGTGCATTAATTAGTAAACAAAAGTGTTTCTGTATTTAATTGGAAAAGACTGTGGGATAAATTTGGGTAACCTTTTTGATCAATGAATCGTCTCTTTATGTAGTTTTTTGCTGTCTTCCTCAGCTGTGCCGAGAAAGTACATTACCAGTTTGCGGAAATTTATTTATTAATCGGGGGCACCACTGATCTACATATTCACAGAATATTTATACCCTGAACAGGGTATATTAAGTTTGTCACGAAGTTTGTAACACCAAGAAGGAAGCGTCGGAGACCCTACAAAGTATACATATACATATTTAAATGATCAGTGTGATGAGCTGAGTCGATTTAGCCCTGTCCGTCTGTCCGTCCGTCTGTATATATACGAACTAGTCCCTCAGTTTTTAAGATATCGTCTTGAAATTTTGCAAACATCATTTTCTCTTCAAGAAGCTGCTCATTTGTCGGAACTGCCGATATCGGACCACTATAACATATAGCTGCCATACAAACTGAACGATCGGAATCGGATCGGCTTGTATGGAAAACTTTTGCATTTGACGTGGTATCTTCACGAAATTTGGCATGGATTACTGCTTAAGGTAATAATATAATCTCCGAAAAAATTGTTCAGATTGGATTACTATAGCTTATAGCTTCCATTTAAACTGAACACATAGTTACTGTGAAGGGTATATTAGCTTCGGTGCAGCCGAAGTTAACGTTTTTTCTTGTTTTAACTAATTTTATGTTGAGATAAACTGTTTTGCCAATCACTTATTTTTTTATTGTAAAGTCGGCTGAATAAGTATTTTCCGCCAATTTTAATTCTTAAACTTTAAATCGCAACTGAACAGTGACGACGGCAAAAATATCTTTACAAAATATCTTAATAGTATTTGTAACGGTTTATTGCGCACTTTTAAAGTAGCGTGGTACTATTTTTCCTAACAAATATTAAGGGGTGCTTTAGTTGTGTTCAATACTGTATATTCTGTACTGATCCGATATCGGAGGTTCTGACAAATAGCAGCGTCTTGGTGAGATATGGATTTAGTCCGAATTTCTGGTCGATATCTCAAAAACAGACGGACGTATAGACGGACATGACTACATCGACTTAGCTCGTCGATATATACATATGTACATATATATATTGTGACAAAAAAGTACCCGCAAATTGTAGAGCGTTGCGATTTTTGAAATGGATGAAATATCAAACAAAGAATTCGTCTCAAATTTTGAATTTCTAACCAAAAGGTTTACGGTGATTCAAAAACTCAAGCCCACGAGTGGTACAAAGCCCTAAAAGACGGTCGAAAAATCGTTGAAGACATGTCGAGCTTTTCAATTGATGACAATATTAAAAAAGTGAAGGATATGGTGCTTGAAAATGGTCAGGCAAGGAGTGTTAGGGAGATGCTCGATTCGTCCAGATAAAGCAAACATTTTTTTCAAAAAGAATACCCTAAACAGGTCTCTTTGGACATGGTTGATCGTGTGAATTCCGATCCCACATTCATTGAAAGTATTATAACTGCCGACGAGAAATGGGTTTATGACTTTGACCTGCAAACAAGTCAAAAATCATCGGAATGTAACCCTTTATCAGTCAAAATTTACGGAAGGAGCTGAAAGTCATCTCAAAATGTGCTTATGAAAAGTGTTTCGAGGACTGAAAAAATAACCGCAAAACACGTCTTAAAATCTTCGCCGATTGTATCCGACAGAGGAATGTATGGTACACTGAGACTCTTTAGTATTCTTCGCAAGTTCTCAAGCAAAAATTCCGCGTTTTGTTTGTCGGCCGCAGATTCTTGGGTTTTCTTCGACAACTTTCAGTTCTGCCGCAATTTTTTCGTGTATGAATAAATGGATCGAGAAGCAGCGTATCTATCATATTTGATGCCTTTGCAAGATCGATCGATTCCTTCTGAAGAATCACGCTGTCGTTGCTTTTTTTGCTGTTTCCTTATTTTTCCAGGAATTAATCTTTTTAGGTTGGAAAACTTGGAGGATAAACCACGGAAAATGATCAATTGATCATATCACGAAAAGACGGAAGGACGGACAGACAGTCGGATCTCAAGCCGTCTTCTCATCCTAAACATTTAAGTCTATATCGCATACTTTTACGATATAAAAACGAACGAAACTATTACATACATATACTCTGTAGCAACATGTTGCAAGTCTATAAAAATTATTTTGGGAAAATAGCGTCGTTTTCAACAAAAAATGTTATAAAAGAGAGCTCACGAGGATGGCTTATAACAATATAACGAATCCTAAATTTTATTTAAAATTTTGTGAGCATATTTTTCATTTTACTATCAATCAAATTATAAAATAAAAATAAAGCTTCAAAAGCCATTTTAAGCATGAAAATTCGAGAAAAAAATTATGATATAGAAAGATTTTATGTTAGAAAATTCATTATAAAGAGTTCAAAATATACGGAACATTTAAATAAATTGCAGTCTTTTGGAAATTAAAGAAAACTCCGTTACACAGAAGTTCGTAATAGAGAAGTCCGACTGTATTTTAAGCAATATTTCCCTTCAAATTCGGCCAGAGAAATCTCATATTAATCCAAATGTCATATGCGGACAACAATTATACGCCATTTTTGTTGCTACAAAATTACTAAATACAATTATGAGATAATAAATTCTTGGTATTACTTATTAAAAAATTCTACCT
Source organism: Bactrocera tryoni (assembly GCF_016617805.1). Taxonomy (NCBI): domain Eukaryota; kingdom Metazoa; phylum Arthropoda; class Insecta; order Diptera; family Tephritidae; genus Bactrocera; species Bactrocera tryoni. Next base: position 19,844,800 of record NC_052502.1, read on the forward strand.
TCAAAATTTTTCATACGACTATTGAAACAAAAACTTACGCATATAATATCTCTCAACATATAGAGAAATTATAAATGTAATATTTACACATTTTAAATGATTTGTTAATATTTATTACGTTAATTTACATAATTCAACAGAAAAGGACAACCATTTTTTTATTTACTTTGCCATTACTCACAAGCCGTACGCTGCCGTCATTTTATTCAAATCATGCCGCCACCACCGCCAGCACCACCATTTTCTTGGTTTTCCCTTTTTCTTTCGTGTAATGACTCACGACTGCTTTCGTCGGCACGATTGCATGCAAGTATTTAAACCCGTTATTGAATGGCGAATGGCTATGTTGCCGAGGTGACAGCACATTGCATAAGGTACCTACACATATACATACATTTATATACATTCGAGTATAGCCCAGATAGCAGTGTACATTCTGCTTTCATTAGCGAACCGCCCTCAAACAAAAAAAAACAAAAACAACACGAGAGGCTTCATATGCTTTGTTGGCATTGAAAGACTGAGAGAGATGCTAATACTTAGCGCAGGTGTGGCTTGTTGTTATAAAGAGAAATAGTTAGTTACTACTTTTATGCTCTCTATTTGATTTCTACATAGGCGCTCTTTACAAAAATGAGGCGAAAGTATACGCTCTTATTTTATTCACCAAAAGCAAGGCAGATAATAGGCAACGTGGTAAAAAACACCATACACCTTCTAACAAGTGGTGAGTTTTCGGAGATTTGTTGCGAATGTAGAGAGAAAAACGACAGTATGAAAAACGTAAATCATTTATGAACCTATTGAAAACATATGGAACGCTGATTACTAGTATATAACGATCAAATTAAAGAATATTGAGAAAAAAAGAAGAAAACTAATTAAGTTCAGATGAAGTAATGATTAGCAAAATTAATCTAATCTTTATTTTAATATACAGCGATGCAGCTACATATGCGTGAACCTGTTTTCAGTAGTAACAGTAACTTGCAAAATTACACATATGTATAACAAATAAAATAATTGGCTTAGGAGGACCAGTCAAGAATTTCGATTATTTTTGGTTTAAAATACGCTTTAGTGTTTGAAAAAATATTATTCAAACGGTACAATATTGGTAAATGTTGGTTTTGTCAAAAGCGTTCAGATCAGTTATGTACATCATCAGCATTTCCTGTATCTCTCCTTGGAGCAATGGGTTAGAAGATCAGTTAGATAAAGCATGTAGAACTTTAAACTGCTGCAGTGACTCCGGTGTTCTCCGTGGATGATGATCGATCCTAAAAAACCTTCTCTACACGATCAAAAGTTGTCAAAATGGCGGCGTTATAAAAAAAAATATTTCATCAAAAATTTTGGTCATATTTGCGATGCTAAAACTCTATTTCTATCCCTAAACTACTTTTTCTCAAAGTTAATTTTTTCAAATCGGCAATTTTGTTTATGATGTGCTGATAAATTTTTCAAAGAAAAAATTTAACCATTTAAAATCCTTTTTTATAAGTTTGCCGTTTTGCCAAAAATTGATGTAAAACTAAAAATAAATAAATAACACAATTAACCCTAAGGGCCCTACTGAACGATGTTGCTGTGAAGATTAGCCCAGTTTAAGCTGATGGCTTAACCGCTAGTCTATATATATATGTAATTAAATTACCTTTTCAATTTAAAAAAAAAAAAAAAAAAAAAAAAGATTAGCCCAGGAATAGTAACTTCGCAATTTTATATCGATCTGGCAATATATAAATTTTTATACCCTCAAATACAAGCTTAAAGGTTGAAATACAATTTTTTTACTTTTTCCCTACACCCAGAATAAACTGTTAAAATTAGGCCTTTATCGAAGGCTCTAGACTGGCATAACTCCTGACCTCTAACTAATCAAGCCGCTATTTTTTCCAATATAGTAGCCGTATTCGTACACGAAGACCGTGGAGAGTCGATTTGGCTACGTTCACCACAACTCGGACTAGCGTATGGAACTACATGGCGCATTTTACGTCGAAATCTTAAATTGAAAGGCTACAAAATACAGCTTTTGCAAGAACTGAAGGAGCTCGACCTTACCAAGTGACATCGATTCGCTCTATGGGCTCTTGAAAAGTTACAAGAATATCTGACGTTTACGAAACAAATTTTGTTCAGCAATGAGGCTCATTTCTGGCTCAATGGGCCGCACTCGGGACGAAGAGCAACCTGAAAAGATTCAATAGGTGTCATTTCATTCAGGAAAAAACGTATTGCTGTGGTTTGGGGGCCGGTGGAATCATCGGTCTACACTTCTTCAAAAATGATGCCAGTGAGAACATAACCCTCAATGGCGACCGTTATCACGCCATGATAACCGACTATTTGATGCCTGAAATTCAGCATCTCGTGATCTCGGCGACATTTTTTTTCAAGAAGATGGGGCCACTTCATTCACACCGCATCAATCAATGGATTTATTGAGACAACACTTCGGTGAGCAGATAATTTCCATTTTTTGGTCGGTCGATTGGCCACCAAAATCGTGTGATATCACACCGTTAGACTTTTTTCTGTGGGGATATGTGACGTTGCGGCACTCTCGTTTCGATTCAGGTCTTGGAGCAAAACATCACGTGTATCATTCGCCAGTTATCAGTCGAATTGCCCGAAGAAGTCATCGAAAATTACGCTCAACGGATGGATCATCTGAGTCACAGCTGCGGTCAACATTTCAAAGAGATAATCTTCACAGAGTAAATGCCAAAAAATGTTCTTTTGAATGATAATAAACATTCCCCATTAAATTTGAAGTTTATTTGTTTTTACTTTAAAAAAGTAGAGAACCTCGAAATAGATCACTCTTTATATCAAAAAATGTAAATGTAAGCATAAATAAAATATTTTTACTTAAACAAAACACATGAAAAACCTTAAGAGTCACTGTAAGTGCTTTGCAAATAGTTCTATGCCTTATCTGCGAATACGATTTGTGCATTGTTGCCGTCACGAGCATATAATAAAAATTGTCCGATTCACTTGTTGGCATTTCATTTTTGTTCTGATCGTTGACGGTGAGGTTGATCGTTAAAAAGGCAACGTTCACAAGTGTTTCGGGCGCGACGCCGAATGTGCATAAAGCTAGCCGACAACTCAGAGAAGCAAGAATAGAAAGTGTAAATAAATATTTATGTAAAGTAGTAAATTAATTCTCAGCTAACGGAAAACTATACATATGTATCTGTATAAACTATTTTAAGAAGTGCAAATGTCCAATCAAACCATAAAATATGCGAAAAGAGAAAACATGTTTGAACACGTTTGTCATTGTTTACAATCAATGTATCAAGTAGTGATGTGAGCTAATTTGCAAACGACGAACTTCGTAAAAATATATAGCACTTACGAACATCTTACCTAAATTTAATGCTACTAAAATTGTTCCCAAATATTCAACTGTTTTTTTTTTTTAATAATTAAAGATAACATATAATTTAGTATTGAAAACATGTCGTATTTTAAAAACATAAACAAATACTGTTTTGTTGCTCAGCGGCGAGCAACGCACATTAGCATATTATATAATAACAAGCGTCTAGCGTTTATGGTATGCATATACGCTTGTCATAAAATTCACCTTGCACTAGCATGTTAAGCACCTGATAATGTATAAATTAAGCGTTTACTGCTTTCATAATGCACCCGAATTAATTAAACCAAATAATCTGCTTAAACATACTTATACCGACCTCACATCAGTGTTTCTAAGCGAAATTAACTCTTTTGTAGTTGTGCATATCAAATTAGTTATCTTTTATCAATGCAAATGCTTCCTGAGATGATAAGTGAGCATATATAATAATATAAATACATTATGACAAAAAAGTTACCGGAAATTGTAATAAAATTTCTCGGATAAATGATATTTCCAAAAAAATGTATTTTGCTAAGTTTGGTAGGAGTGTCCTCAATTACTATGCCAAATATGAGCGCGATCTGTCAACCAGTTTTTTTACATCAGCTGCTTAAGTCGGTACACCTCAGTAGTGCGTTGCGATTTTTACGAGTACAATGGATAAAAATATCGAACAAAGAATTTGTCTCAAATTTCTTATTTCTAACCGAAGTTCGTGTGCGAGACCGTTGAGAATGTCGGAAAATGCTTACGGTGAATCAGTTATCAAAAACTCAAGCCTACGAGTGGTACAAAGCCTTCAAAGGCGATCGAGAGATCATTGAAGACATGCCCCGTTCTGGACTACCTTCGAACAATTTAACTTAACTTTAAATTAAAAAAAAAAAGTGAAGGATATAGTGCTTGAAAATCGTCAGCAAAGTGTTAGAGAGATGGCAAGAGAGCTTGGCATTTCTCGCGAGTTCTTTCGAATGATTTTGGTGGATATTTTGGATATGAAACGCATTCTTGCTCGACTCGTTACGATAAAGCTGAGTTTTTTTTTCATAAAGAATACCGTAAACAGGTCTCTTTGGACAGAGTTGATTATGCAAATTCCGATCACACATTTATGGAGAGCATTATAACTGCCGATTCTTTACGGGTAAACTGAGGTCGGTAGAAGGAAGAGGAGGGACGTGGTTGAATTTTTATTTTGTGAAAGCCGATCTTCTTATGTTCCAAACAAACTTGATTTTTATACTCTCGCAACAAAGTTGCTAAGGAAAGTATTATAGTTTTGTTCACATAACGGTTGTTTGTAAGTCCTAAAACTAAAAGAGTCAGATATAGAGTTATATATACCAAAGTGATCAGGGTGACGAGTAGAGTTGAAAACCGGATGTCTGTCTGTCCGTCCATCCGTTTGTCCGTCCGTGCAAGCTGTAACTTGAGTAAAAATTGAGATATCATGATGACCGTATTTCTTGGTTCCATAAGAAGGTTAAGTTCGAAGATGGGCAAAATCGGGCCACTGCCACGCCCACAAAATGGCGAAAACCGAAAACCTATAAAGTGTCATAACTAAGCCATAAATAAAGATATTAAAGTGAAATTCGGCACAAAGGATCGCATTAGGGAGGGGCATATTTGGACGTAATTTTTTTGGAAAAGTGGGCGCGGCCCCGCCCCTTACTAAGTTTTTTGTACATATCTCGGAAACTACTATAGCTATGTCAACCAAACTCTATAGAGTCGTTTCCTTCAGAAATTTCCATATACAGTTCAAAAATGGAAGAAATCGGATAATAACCACGCCCACCTCCCATACAAAGGTTACGTTGAAAATCACTAAAAGTGCGTTAGCCGACTAACAAAAAACGTCAGAAACACTAAATTTTACGGAAGAAATGGCAGAAGGAAGCTGCACCCAGGCTTTTTTTTTAATTAAAAATGGGCGTGGCGCCGCCCACTTATGGACCAAAAACCATACCTCAGGAACTAGATAATCTAGTGAGAGATGGTATCCTTTTAGACCGCATTCGGTGCCTTTGAAGTGGAGATCACAGCAAACAAAGAAAGTCATCAAGGCTAGAATGCTCTTAGTGGATCCTATTTCGCATTAAACCTGCAATGGGTCCCAGGATATAGTGACATCACAGGGAGCTGTGAAGCAGATGAATTAGACATAAAAGGCACCACTCTACAATTAGACTCTGAAAAAGAGACATTTTATATGTCTCTTGCCACTTGTAAATATACAATGACTATTGTTGAGGCCGCCAGGAGATAGAAGAAGAGGAGACTGTAAAACATCTTCTATGCGAATGCAAAGGCCTATACAGAAAAATAAAACTATTGGTCGAGGTTTTCTGACCGATGTTTCAGAGGTTGCACAAACAAAACTTTTTGTACTGATGAAATTCATCAGAAGAACGGGATGATTTAGTAAGGAGACAATAGAGTGAGGGAACATTAGTCCCGGTGGTATAACAATGGGACTCTTATAGGATTAGTTACGTTGTCAGACTCCACCCACCTAATTCTGTATACACAACTCTTTCACTTCTAACCAAGCACCGAAGTGGCTGATACACCAAGCGGTTATCATCTCAGCAGAGCAAGTTCACATTACCCTTTGCATCTTACGAACAAATATTTCGCTGTTGAGACTTTCAGGGACTTCGAGAGCACCGGTCAGGTTATTATATCAGTCGGAGTTAACATTGTGAACAAACCCTGATCAGAATCCCGCTCATTGTGGGTCTGCCGCTCGCTCATTTTTACTTCTAAGAGGCAGCGTCGATTCGCCACTATCACAGGAACATCACCTAGCTTGCTGGTTTTTATACCGATTCCGCCGCTCCTGCTGCTCACCGTCGGAGGTTGCTTATTCGTCTAAACTTATTTCGCAACTCCGGTACCTCTGCCTCTTAAATTGAATAAGGGGTTTGGCATAACATTTCAAATATCTTTCTTCTTGCTACTATTCAAGCTTTCAGTGATAGAAAACAACAGCTATTAAAGGATTAATTGAAGCTTTCACATTTAAGGGATCGTCTCAGTGTGAAATTTTCGAAAAATGGATTTTTTTGTTGCATTATCGTATAGTATACAATATAATAAACATTCTCTCAAATTTTGAAATTGAAATCCGAGTTATTGTGGTCGATTTTTTGTTCAAACTGCCGTTATACTATGATACTATTATACACCCAATAAATAAACATAAAACAATCATTTTGTATTCGTCATGAATGTATTTATTTATAAAAAAACGGATCGATTAGTTCATTTCAACAATAAAAAAATTGCGAAAATCAGTGATTTTTCGGAGAGTCACACAGAGACGATCCTTCAAGCGACTACACACTCCAAAGCAGACTTTTTTAGTTCGGGTATTCCAAAATAGCCACTTGACTGCGCATTTAATTGAATAAATTTCACATAAAGGGTTCACAAAAATATTATTTATTAATTTTTTTTTTCTTAAAATTATTTTCATTTTAAAAATATTTTCATCCAACAAATTTGCTCAGCCATAAAAATTATTTAAATCTAATTTGTCTATACGGCTCATTGAAACTTATTTCGTTATATTTGTTTATAAATAGTAAATAATTATTCATAGAAATATAAAACTATTTCTTCTTTAACTTGTGCGCACAAGTTGAAACGAAAAACTCTCACAGCGCTAAAACTGTTTGCCGACGGCAAACACGAACGCTGCACCGTTGCTTGTGGCTATGCTAACGGCCCGCTACCAACATGGCGTACACACGACATTTTTTGGTTCGTGCTGACTTGAGACTTCGATGACGTCTTCTCCATTTTTGTATCTTTTATTTATGCATGTTTGCATGCACATATGTACATATATATGTATGTATATATGTATGTATGTATGTACATATATGCAATGATGTGCGGCAATGAGATAGGGCAGCGAGGGATGCTTTCTCTGTATTGCATGCTGATGTTGTTGATTTTATGGTGGACATATTTAAATATGTATTTACATATTGTATATCAACATAGGCATGCACATAGCTATTCATAGTAATATATATGTATGTATGTAACTCTTTGTTATATACTTGCTGCGTTCATTCACTGAAAGTTATTTTTGAACTTGGAAATAAAGATTTATTACATAGAGTATAACCACTGTGGGCAAAAAATAGTAAGACTTTTTAATTTAAATTTCGTGCGAAACCAATTCGTCGAAATATTTTTTTTTTCGAGTTTGGTGTGGCTGTGTGTGTATAATCATTAGTGTTTGCTATACGCTTGTCTTTCCGAAGCACATAAATTTATGAGTGAAATTATTCAACAACGCAGTTCTATTAAATTCGGTATGCGGAATCAATTTAATATTTTCTTTTATAAATATTTCAGAAAATGGCACTTAGAAGAATAGTAAAATTGCAAGCACTGATAACAAAGCCGCTGCGTAGAGCTTATTCAGCAGCTCCAGAATTAACACAGGTAATTAAAGATTTGTTAACAAATAACTGTATAAAATAAATATCAAAAAAATTATGCTTACGTCAGAAATATGAGAACATGCTTGACTAACCCAAGTTTTACTGAATTAGGCCGGTCTAAGATTTTCAAAAAACAATATAAAATTTGTAGAATGGAAAAGAGGTAATGAGCATTTGGGTTAGCTAAATGCAGGTCGAAAAATTTTGAATGCGTTTTTTCGAAACGGTATTTTTCAAATTTGGTCACAATGATAATCGAATACTATCAAGCGTACATACATGTACATACATATATTTTTACGATTTTTTGTTATTATTGCAACATTTTTTATAAACAATTTACTGTTTTTTCGCTAGAAAAAGATTTTTTCAAAGCTTGTTTCGCATCAAAATGTCAATATTAATATTTTTTATAGCTAAAAACCATGTCTAATAAGCATGAGAGAGAGAAATTCGATAAAATTTCCCTACTTTTAGAATAAAATATCAAAGTTCAGTCTTTATTCAGGGCTATAGTCTAGACTGGCTTAACTCCTTAAGGGTAGTTTCCAGCTCTGAAGAAATGTAAAAACTTCATATAAAAAACGCTTAAGAAATAGGCAGGAAAATTTACCGCAGGAATGCTGCTTTTCAATGTATGGTGTATAGCCTGCCCATATATCGTATTACAGACACCTTGAATAGATGTCAATGTAAAGATATCTCGGGTATTGCGATGCTGTCAAATACTTAGGAAATTATGGCACTAATATGGATGGACATTTCAGCAGGATAACGATTCTAAACATAATACGAAGTTGGTAAGGGATTGGTTCCAGGACAACGGTGTGAATTCTCTTTATTAGCCAAGTCGGTCCCCCGCGTGAATCCAATTGAAAACCTTTAGGGGGAGCTGAAACAATAGATTGGGAAGCAATCATTCCAAAATCAGGTCCAGTTCCAGTTAATTGAAAATAATGGCGGATATAATAGATACTGATGAAGGAAGGCACAGAAAGCTGAACATTTTTTCAGTCAGTGATACCGGATGTCTTTTAATTATCTCCTAGAAATTTAAGTTCCTTTTTCAATTTTTATACTCTTGCAACATGTCACTAAAGCTAAAACAACCAAAATTGGTTGGCACAAATACTAAAAGAACCACTACCGACAGCGTGATAATGAAACAGAAAGATAACCACGCTCACTCCCGAGATAACGGTACTGTTAAAAACTACTAAAGGCGCAATAAATCAATAACTAACGCAAGAGACATTAAATGACGATGGCCGAGGCATCGTCCACTTTTTGGTGAAATCACATATCTTGGGACCCGATTGACCGATTTCGACTAAATTTAGTACATGTGATTCTTCTCATATTTTTTAGGTGACGGTGCAAAAATGGGCGAACTCGGACTACGATCACGTCTACTACCCATATAGCACAATTTGAAATTCCATCTGATTCTTTCACTTTCCGGTACACAAAATCAAGTGATATAACGGGAAAAAAAACTTCGCATTAATAATTCCTTTAAAGCATTGCCCAAATCTAACCAAAACTATTAAGCCCCTAGGTACCGAATCTGTGTACCCCAGCATCTATAGTTGACTTTTGACCGAAAATAACGGTTTTTACATAAAACAGTGTATCTTTGACCTTATTGTACACAAAATTGGACGAAAACTTGACCTACTCCCCATATAACTAATACCAGGATTTTCGAACATCCGGCTGACTTTATTCCATTTTATTGGTGTTTGTACATATGTGAGGTAACTTAATGAAACCCGTGGAAGATTTTAGTTTAGGCATAATAATAGTTAATAGAGATAATTGCGTAGATATTACCCCAACTCCCATATTCTACGTACATGTGATGATTTTGGTTTTTCCCACAAATATTCTGCCGAATATGTCGGTCAGTGTATGAGTTATATATAGTATATGTATGTATATATAAAATTGCTTGGATTTCGATGCTCTGGTTGATGTTTTACATCTTAAGGCATTTCCCTGGCTTTGATTTCTGCAAGTTGCAAGAGTATATTCGGTTGCACCCGAGCTTAGCCCTTCCATATTTGTTATTATTCATATCTTTATTTTATTTAAATGATAAAAACGAATTTATGAGTCATTGACAGCTATACGGATGTACATATGTAGGTATGATTTCCATTTCGCTTTTTTTGCTAAAACAATACTATGAATATATAGTATTATAACATATACATATGTATGTATCTATACGACCTACATATTTGGCAGATTTAAATATTAATGTAAAAGTATTTTGTTAGACTCGTCACAATGTAAAACGCAACGACTACGCCACCTTGGAAGACAAGGATATTGCTTTCTTGGAGTCCATTGTTGGTAAACATTACGCGCTACAGGAAGATTTACAAGCTTACAATGTGGACTTTTGGCGCTCTGTACGAGGTACGTTCTGACGCACTTTACATCTAAATTTAGGTCCAGTAAATATTACAATATTCTTTTAGAATAATTTTTATAGTTAAAAACACAAACTTTTTCGAGAGCATCTATATATATGTATATTTAGAAACCCGGTAATATTATATTTATTTCGAATGAACCGAAAATTTAACTAGATTAGCTGGAAATGGTATCAACTAATGTTAGAAGGGATGTTTAATTTATTAAAATCAGTGTTTAAATTTATTTTTGTAATTTTAAAAATTCTGGAAAAGATATTTTTGTAGCCAGGACAAGAGTCATCCTTTGAGATATTATTAAAAACTGTAAAAATCGGCATCTGTGGAAGGTTCCAATATGACATTTTTACGACTAAACAAGAAAAAACGTTAACTTCGGCTGCACCGAAGCTAATATACCCTTCACAGGTGCATTTCTTTTAGTAACTATGTGTTCAGTTTGTATGGAAGCTATACGTTACTATATGTAGTAATCCGATCTGAACAGTTTTTTCGGAGATTATATTATTACCTTAAGGGGTTAGGGGTAGTTAGAATTTTCAAAAAATTAATTTTTTATTTTCGTTAAGTGTAATATCTTAAAAATATTCCCTGAAAATTTCACGTTGATCCGATAATTAGTTTTTGAGTTGTTCGACAAATAACAAAGAGAGCTCGGGCACTTCAAAGCGCTAGTGTGAAACTTTAAACCCGTTTTTCTCAAAACTATGTTTTTTGAACCGGTGACTACTGTAACTCGAAAACCGTTCAGCAGATTTTAATGAAATTTATGCAGCTTTTAGAATACATAATAAACAAAATACTGAAAACTCTCATTTTTTCGTGCCTCTGACTACCCCTAACCCCTTAAGCAGTAACCCATTAAATTTTGTGAAGATACCACGTCAAATGCGAAAGTTTTCCATACAAGAACTTGATTCCGATCGTTCAATTTGTATGGCAGCTATATGTTATAGTGGTCCGATATCAGCAGTTCCGACAAATAAGCAGCTTCTTAAAGAGAAAATGAAGTTTGCAAATTTTCAAAATGATATCTTAAAAACTGGGGGACTAGTTCGTATATATACAGACAGACAGACGGACATGGCTAAATCGACTCAGCTCAACATACTGATCATTTATATATATACTTTATAGGGTCTCCGACGCATCCTTCTGGATGTTACAAACTTCGTGACAAACTTAATATAGCCTGTTCAGGGTATAAAAAGCAACCGTTAGTCAAAGCTCTAAGAGTTCTTTTGCAAATCATTATTGCATTCGAGATTATTTAAACTAGTTCGGTTAGGTCGTGGGTTTGATCCAAAATTGATGGATTCCACTTGGACAGATATTCGTCCTTTATGTTAACCGAAAACTTCTAAAAGCAAATCACCATATCTGCATAGATCAACCAAGTGTTTTGAGCTTGCCATAAATTTTTTCAGGCGGTTAATATCAATTAGCCTTGAATCCAATGCAGAATCACTCTTGCCAACTGGTGCTATTTCGGACTGAGTAGGAAATTAAAGTCTTTTGTCGAGGAACACAGACCAAATTCTACAAGCCACTCACCATTCCCGTCCTATATGGTGTAGAGGCATGGACGATGGCGACATCTGATGGATCGGCCATATGATTGTTCAAGAGAAAAGTTTTGCGAAAGATTTATCTCTGCAAGAAACTGCACTACGGAGCAGTAGATACATCTACAGGTACCTTGATGGCAGCCACCTTAGCTTGAGAAACGCTGCAGTGATCTGGTAGTCTGGAAATAGATTTTATGGAGAGCACTCGACAGGTGCCATATCCCACTCTCTCTCTTAACTTCAATTCATCAGTAAAAAGGCTCGCCGCACCTCTTTTCCAATGGCTTCACGCCATCCACAAATCCATGGCAGGTGTGTGAGCCGAGAAGGATGCAGTAATCGAGATTGTTTGGAATGCAATCGAAGCAGTTCCTAAGTCTAATAGCAGCCTTCGTTGTCAATCACCTACCCACTAAACATACCTGTTTACAGGTGTAACGTCTAGAATCGCATTGTGTGTCATTGTTTTGGTTGTCCTTATTGCACCACAGATGCCGATGAGGACCACTCTTTAGCTAGTGTGGTTTTACCGAGTGTCTTCCCCCAGACCTCTTCTCAATTGCTCCTCTACAAAAGTTGACTGATAAGGCCTCACTCTCTCCTCGATGTTTGGCTTCCGTGAGAGCTTCCTATCAAGTATAAGCCCCAAGTAACGGGGTTTTCAATAGAGACGGTACAAAAGTAGTAGTAGTATTTCATCATAGAAAGATATCCGACCCAACAACGAGTTGAAATTATTAAATTTACTACCGAAATTCGGAGTCTCATTTCTGATCGAATGGCTTCGTTAGTAAGCAATCCGCACGAACTCAGTGAGTCAACATTGCATCCCGAAAAAATTACGTTTTTGTGCGGTTTATGGTGTGAATAGGAATCGCTGCCACTCAATGATAACCGAATATTTCTGGCCGGAATTAAATGATCTGGACCCGGATAATATGTGGTTCCAACAGGACGTCGCCACAAGCCACACAGCGAATGTCACAATCGCTTTATTGAAAACCAACTGGTGAACGTGTTATCTTACGAAATGACTCAGTCAATTGGCCGCCTCGGTCGTGCGATTTGACGCCGTTAGTCTATTTCCTGTGTGGCTAGGTCAAATCAATCGCCAACAAGCCAGCGACGATTGATGAGCTTCGTACGAATATCGGACGTGAAATTGCAACAGTATCGGCCGATTCTTCTTCAAAACCGTCGAAAACTGGGTTCAGGGTCTGAAAAAAAATCGAGTTCCATACATAATGCCATCGAATGTACTTTCACAGGAATAAAGAATTTCATTAATATTTTATTAAAAAAAAATCTTTTAGCGCTCTTATTGAAAAACCCGTTACTTCGCCCGTCCACCGGTTGAAGAATAGAGCCTCTCAACAAGAGGGAGTAACATCAGGTATCTCCTAGTAAATAAAACTAGCTCAAATTTATTTGGACTTATGACTAATCCGAGAGAAACGGACCACTTGGTTATTACATTTAAATACCCTTGGGTTAGATCGTAAACGCTTATGCTCAAGTTGTTTCGAAAGTTCGTTCACCATTAGGATCCAAAGCAAAAAGGAAAGGTTCCCAACTTGTGGGTGCCCTTATTTACTTTCCTTTCTGCGCACTAACACACTCCGCCACAACCGTTCTGTTGCAAACTATTGATGATATGCTAGTTAATTTAATATCACGTTGATAACACTCTCATACTTATGAGAGTACTTCTGAATGCTAAGTCAAATTGAACTACTTTTTATTTGCTTATTAAATGTACATTTATACCGTATTGAGCGCTTATAGCATTTTTCGGATCACGAGTGTATAGATATTTTGAAAAAAAAAAATAATAATAATAATAAAAATTAACTGTACTACCCATGCAACCACAGGTAATAGCCAACTGGTGCTGAAACCCGGTACCACACAAGAGGTTTCTGCCATTTTAAAGTATTGCAACGAGCGTAAGCTGGCTATTTGCCCGCAAGGTGGCAACACCGGTGTGGTTGGCGGTGCGGTGCCCGTATTCGATGAAATCGTGCTATCGCTGACCCGATTGGACAAAATTCTGCACATTGATGAAATTACTGGCATAGCGGCATGTGAGACGGGTTGCATTTTGGAGAATTTGGATAACAAAGCGCGAGAGCTAGACTTAGTGGTGCCCTTAGACTTGGGTGCCAAGTCTAGCTGTCATGTTGGTGGCAATGTCTCCACCAATGCTGGTGGCTTGCGTGTAGTGCGCTACGGCAATCTGCATGGCAGCGTGTTGGGTTTGGAAGTGGTGAGTAATAAGTCGTTAATTTTTTATGAAATATGTACATATGTACATACACATACATATGTACATACATATATATTTGTATGTATATGTTTAGGTACTGGCGAATGGTGAAATTTTAGATTTGATGTCTGACTTCAAAAAGGACAACACAGGCTATCATTTGAAGCATCTTTTCATTGGCGCAGAGGGCACCTTGGGTGTGGTGACTAAAGTGTCCATTTTGTGTGCGCCAGCGCCGCAGGCACAGCATCTGGCCTTTTTGGGTAATTGCGATAACTGTTTCATTATTTTTATATTTTATGTCTGAAAGCGATTTTTAAGGTTTGCCCAACTTTGATGCTGTGTTGAAAACATTCAAAAGCGCCAAACGATATTTGGGTGAAATTTTATCGGCTTGCGAAATGATTGATGCACCAACTTTGGAGGCCAGTTTGGAACATTTCCAACTTAAGTATGCACACACCATTTTTATATTTAAATTTTTATAGTTTTTTAATTGAAAATTATGCAATACCATTTTATTTTAGCTCACCAATTAATGGTTTTCCATTTTATATGCTACTCGAGACATCTGGCAGCAATGGCACACATGATTTGGAGAAAATTAATAAGTTCGTGGAAATCGGCATGGAAAGGGGCGAAATTATTGATGGTACCATAGCGGCTGAAGCGCGTAAGATGCAGGAAATTTGGAAGCTGCGCGAGCTGGCACCGATGGCTTTAACCAAAGATGGCTATTGCTTTTACTATGATCTTTCGTTGCCGTTACGCGATTTCTATAGTATAGTGGAGGTTATGCAAAAACGTATAGGACCGCTGGCAACAAGAGTCACAGGTTTTGGACATTTGGGTAAGTACAAAAACTTGCATACCTTTAAACAGCGTGCAATAAGTTTGACACGAAGTTTATAACGGGTGATCCGGGAAAGGGGACGGGTAATGGGAAGGACTTACACCTGTAAGAACTGCAAGAACTGAGGTCGCTATAACTTCCCAAGCGACATTGCTTCGCGCTATGACCTTTTAAAAAGTTCCAGGAAGATTCGACGTTTTCGGGCCAAATTTTGTGCAGCAATGAGGCCCATTTCTGGCTCAATGGGTATGTATGGCATTTGGGACGGATAGCAACCTGAAGAGATTGAAGTTCTGCCATTTCATCCTAAAAAACAGCGGTTTGGTGTGGTTGGAGGTCGGGCGCCGATTGTTGGTCAATATTTCCTCAAAATTATGTTGGTGAAAACGTTACCGTCAATCGCGGCATGATAACCGGATATTAGATTTATGCGTGTAATCTCGACGAAATTTAGTTTCAACAAAACGGCGCCACTTCCCCACATCGCAACAATCAATTGGATTGGATGGAGAGAACACTTTGGTGAGCAGATGATTTCACGTTTTGGACAGATCGATTGGCCACCAAGATCGTGTGATATCAGAGCGTTATACTTTTTCCTGTGGGGATATGTAAAGTCTAAGGCCTATGGGAAAATATCGCTTCGATTCAGGCCTTGCAGCAAAACGTCACTATTGTCATTCGCCAGTTACAAGTTGAAATGCTCGAACGAGTCATCGATAATTGGACTCAACGGATGGAATATCGGAGCCGCAGCGGCAGACCAGCATTTGAAAGAAATTATCGTCAAAAAATAAATGCCTAAAAGCATTATTCGATTGATAAAAAGTTTCTTTAAAGAAGTAGGGAACTTCGAAATGTGTCAGCTTCGGTTAAATTAGATAAAATTAAATTTTATATGAAATTTTTCTTTGCTTCAATAATATTTTTTATAATTTACTATTTATTTTTTTCCTTTTAGGTGATTCGAATTTACATTTGAACGTTTCATGTCCGGCATATACCGACGAACTGCACCACAAAATTGAGCCTTTTCTTTACGAGTATACCCACAAACTGAAAGGCAGCGTAAGTGCTGAGCACGGCATTGGTTTTATCAAAAAGAATTACCTAAAATATAGCAAGTCACCGGAAGCGATTGCAATGATGCGTGATATGAAGAAATTGTTGGATCCCAAGGGTATATTAAACCCATATAAGGTGTTAAATTAACACTCATATTACATAACTACACTAAATATGTGTGTTGCTTAAAAAAATAAATAAACATAACCTCAAAATATGCATTTATAATAAACTGCCTTTTATTATTACTTTTTAATAAACATACATACATGTACATATGTATGTACAACATTCATTTCCATGAAAAAGCAGCTCAATGCGATTCGCTTAAATAGTTTTCCTCGGCTGCAGCAAATGAAACCCTAACTCTTTCGCCGGTCACATGAGCTACCAATGACTACAACAGCAAGCAGCAACACAACGTAATTGAGCACGAAACATGCCGTCGCTTTTTTATGTCATTGAGGAAAGTTATACACATCGGTACGTAAATTATGCCGGTCCGTTGGGTGTGGCTTTCTAAACTGGTGAAGAGAAATTAGTTTGGAAACAATTCTCTTCAAAACAATTAAACAGCACCACGATTGCTATATGTAGAATCTCACAGAAGTTGATATATTCAACTCACTCTGGTGAGTATGTGCTACGCTGCAACTATGGTGATATTTATTGTTTATTTGGCGAAAATGGTGTAAAACGAAAGAGCAATAATACCTACACGCGCCGCTACTCAAAATCTTTTACGGCTTTGTTGGAGGAACAATGATTTTAGATGATAATAAACCAACAACAAAATTAATAGCAAAATAGCTGAATACAATAGTAGGAGGGTATTGCCACTAGACGCAAAATTAAGAAAAATAATGAAAATTGAGAAAACAAAAACAAAGATGTTGGTTGAGAATACTGAATGAAGTAAATAAAATATAATAAAAAATCACGCAAAGTGAATCGGCAAGCAATTTTGTAATAAACAAACAAACATTTGTATTCAAATATGTGAAACAATTTTACTTTTTGTCAGTCGGAGTCAAACTTGATCAGTTGGTTCACAAATACATACATACATACATACATATGCAAGACTAATGAACCTCAACTCTTTTTGTATAATTTTTTTTTAAAGATTATAAAAAAAATTAAATAAAGTAATGCATTTTGAGCAGATTGAATTGGTATATAATGAAATCAGCAAAAAATAATTTCCATCTTCCGATTATTTTTTTATTTTCAAACAAATTTTAATTCATTAAAATATTTGTTATTATTTTTCTCTCACTATTTTTTACAAGAATCAAGATAAGATTGTTTAGCACCATTTAAGCAATACAAATAACTTAATCATACGAGATGGCAACTCTGATTTAGCCAGTTTCTGCTTTATCTTAAATATTTATTTGTCCACTAAGAAACGCTGACTGACGAACAAACGCATAAATGTTCTTATTTGATAAGCTGCTGAATAGTAAAATACAGTACAGTAAAGACTATATTAGTTGGATTTTAATATTTATTAACAAAAAATATAGGTTGTCACATAAATTAATAATTTAACAGAATTAGAAATTAAATTATAAAAAAACAGCACAAAGGAATAACTATTGAAAGCCTGGATATTTTAATAACTGTAGCTATTATATACAACAATATGTTTATATTGCTAATTATAATAATAAAGGTAGCTAATTGAAATGTTTTCTGGCTTCACTGTAATTTTGTATGTTTATTTATTGCTCGGCTACACTTATACACATGTACATATTTATCTATGGAGCTTAATTAATATAGTGCTGACACTTCTGGAATAATCGATTATTTATTTCAAGCTCTTTCAACTGCTTTATTTGAATATTAGTTATTAACACTAGTTGAAATATTATTTAGGATTAAAAAAAGTTTTTAAAAAGCATTAAATATTTACTGTAACCGTGAATTTTTTAATACCATTATAAATTTTTAAAAATTTTTATTTGTTTTCTTGAATAACACTTTCCAAAAACTATTTATAATAAAAATTAAATAAAGTCCATAATTCCATTTTATAAATACCCTAAAATTATTATTTTTCTTCAATAAAACTTTTCAAAAACTTTTTCTAATACAAATAATAACAATCGATACTTAGAAAATCAATCGATTATTATTCTTTATCACCAAGGATTTCACACCGACAATTCTAATGTGTTTGCCGTTGTTTTTATCACGCGTTTTCACAATTCTTGGGCGCATTCACTATTATCATTTGTTCTATTTTCATCATATTCTAATTCGCTTGATTTCACAGCTGAGACAGACGGCATTTGCTTGAATGCGCAAAATTTTCTCTAGTCGAACGCAACCATTGAACGGTGTGACTTGCTTTTGTTTTGTATTCCAATTTTTAAATAAGTTGTGTGTGATATTTCTTATACAAAAGGTGAAAGTAAGTAAAAAGTAAGCGGCTTCAAGTTAATGCAAGCTAAATAAGAATAATAATTAATGAATGAACACACATTTATAGTTAGAAATATGTGAAAATTGTGTAGTGTATAACAAGTTTCTGACGTATGCTCTTGTTTGTTTACATGTCGCACACACACACGAACGCTGTAAGAGTTAAGTGAAGAAGAATTGTAAACAAGCGCAGGGTTGTTACACCTGTAAAATGTTGCATTCCATAACGAATGCTAAGGGGTTTTTTGTGTGAAGTGTTAAATCTTTTGCACAACGGTAGCTACAATCCTTTAATGAATATACTATATATAGCAGTACGATAAGCAAAATCATAAACATTTTGCTATGAGTACGCTTATCAATACAGACAGAAATATAATTTTTTATTAAGCCACACTCGAATTTTGAGTGCATCATTTTAACAATTTTATTTATTGCATAAGTTATAGTGCGACAACGCTTTTGAGAACAGAACATTAGTTATTAAAAAAAATATGCTAAAACAGAGCTAATACGTGAAATTAATTTGTGACATTAAGCAATTATGCACAATCATCTCAACATCACAAGCGATAAGGGTTTTGTATATACAAAGTCGACTTGATAGTGAATCTTTAGGTTTATGACAAATATACAAATACACATACATATGTGTATTATGTTTGTTTATAATTAAATCTCATTATATGTTGCTATATATGCACGAAGATGATAATCCACAAAGTTGTCCCTTAAAAATCTTGATTAATGTGCAGTGCATACTGAAGTTATATTTATAAATAATATTAAATCCAAAAACTTAAAAATTAATAAGTTTTTGTCGCACATTTCGAAACCATAATTTTTTATGGACAAATTTCGATTCACAAAAGCCGTCGGCAAAACACTTTTCTGCAAAAATTTTACTAACGCTCGTGTTGTCATGTACTAAAATTGCGAAAATAATAACAATAAATATTTGCAAAAATAATAACCACAAGATAAACAAACTTAAACTTAAACCACACAAAAACAAACTGAAGCATATCTAATTACTGCCGAAAATGTTTGTGCATTAATAATCGCCACCGTATATACACATTTGCTCCACATAAAAAAATACACACACAAAACATTCTCATAAACTTATACAAGAGTTCATTGTACCAATGCATTTATAATTCTACTAGTAATTAGATGATGTGCCCACCACCACCAGTGGTTGACTTCAACTGTTGCTTGTTTACCTGCCACAAAATTTGACTGCCTGCCACTCGGCCAGACACCAGACATAAATTAAGTCACAAAGTTTACTTACCATAAACCAGAGTATAACTGGCAGTTCGCTTCAGGCATTTATCTCTTTTTTGTATATAGATTAAACAAAAATTTAACAAATTTTTCTCTGTATGTAGTAGTAGATTAAAACTTGCAATAAAATCGTGGATTTCAAGTAGAAAAACGTTTGAAATACGAGAAATCTAGCACAGTGCTTAATTAAAAATGCACGCACACAAACGAATACATAGCCGAGAACGCGTCTATCGTTTTTAAATGCATTTACAGCAAAAATTAATTACTTTCCTCTTGTTCTAAATGCACCACACTATAAACAATATATAAACAACCACATTAACATCATATTAATAACGTCGCTTTTTTGCAATGAACATTTTTACTACAGTTACACTTTCTATTAGAAAAAGAAAAAAAGATTTAATGAAATTACAATTAGACGAAAAGCGTACAAAGATACAACGAAATGTCAACAAACGACGTCCAATGCAATAGTGTACAAAGTTGGCTGCGGTTTGTGTGGATTTCGTTTCTGACATTTGTTTTCTGCTGGCTTTCGTTTGAAGAGGCAAACCTTTCTAATAAAGAGAGAGAGTGTATATTGCTTGCTGCCATAACTACACTCTTTATTTGCAGCCATTTGTTGTAGGTGAATATACCGTTGCATATCATTCCATCTCTTTCTTAAATTTATGATTGACTGACCAAAAAATTAAAGGCCGCCTTCCTGGGTTGTTTAACAAATAGAAAATGGCCATTCATAACATGCGAAATTTTCATATATTCATTTTAATTTTTTTCGGTTTCAGAAAATGTCGGCAACTGGACTGCTTAAGCTACGACCGAATGTGGTGAAATCGTTTTTTAGAACATACAAAGCTTCGGGCATTCCGGAATTGACACAGGTTGGTAAATATTCATATACATATGTATGTACATATTTGCTAACTGGTATTAAAAAAATGTAAACATACATAGATACATACATATTTATATTAAAAACAATTAGATGTGAAAATTATTGTAGACTCCTGATTAGAAACCGTTAACCATATTTAATTATATTCTAGGTAACAAACAGGCTTGCAAGTAAGCATTGAAAAAATAATTGATTTAATCCCGAATATGTATCTTATAATAATTAAACATAATTTTTAATTTTTTAATCCCAAATGCCGTATTAAAAAAAAATTAACCCAAAACCGTGTAAAACATTTATTTTTACACTTGCTTGAAAAAAATGAATTCCAAGCTTATAATTAAAAATTTAAGTTTTCACGCGTTAGCTTACTTCGTGTTCTACAATTTGGTTATCTTTTAAAGAGGAAATCTGTAAATGAAATATTAACACCTTTTAGCTCTTTTGTATTATTGTTGTATTTTTAGTTGCTTTTAATTATAGGGTTTTATTACGAAATATGCAAATCTTTTAATTTTTATCCCTTTTTATTCTCTTTACTTCAATTATGAAATTAAAAAATGTTTTTTCAACTTTTTTTTTCCAAAATTGCAAGAAAATTTTACTATTGCTTTTATTGTTTAATTGAATAGCAAAAATTAAAAATATACATACATACATACATACATATGTACATACATATGTATGTATAATATAATGATAGTTTTTCTCCACTTTGTTCGCTATTTCGTGTATGTGAGACACAACGAGCAGCCACTCTTTTACAATGTTGGCAGCATGTTCTACCCGTAGAAATCTACCGGTACGGACGGAATCATTCGAGCAATGCTACAGAATACGCTCTGTCTATCCGTCGCTAAAGGCGAATTTTAGGGGATGCATGAAGTTCAATTATGTGCCACACTCATGGAGAGAGCCTAGGGTAGTTTTCATACCGAAGGCAGGTAGAAACAACCTAATCTACATAATAGAGTTTAGGCCTATAAGCTTAACCTTTTTCCGTCTGAAAACGCTAGAAGTTTGTCCAAGGCGCAGCGCGCACATACAAAAGGCAGATCAGTAGAGCAGGAGCATACTTCTTCTTCTTAATTGACGTAGAAACCGCTTAAGCGATTATGGCCGAGTTAACAACAGCGCGCCAGTCGTTTCTTCTTTTCGCTACGTGGCGCCAATTGGATATTCCAAGCGAAGCCAGGTCCTTCTCCACTTGGTTTTTCCAACGGAGTTGAGGTCTTCCTCTGCTGCTTCCAGCGGGTACTACGTCGAATACTTTCAGAGCTGGAGTGTTTTCGTCAATTTGAACAACATGACCAATCCAGCGTAGCTGCTAGCAGGAGCATACACTGGTATTTAATATCAAAAGGGCTTTTGAATATAATGAAGAGCAAAGCATTCCTGTACAGTTCTGGAGCGTTCAACGTCTCTCTAGACGAATAAGAGCAGAATGGAAAGACGTTAAAATGACCAAGGAAGTAGGAGTATTCCCAAAGGTGAAGTGCTATCTCCGCTTCTATGGACATTATTGGTGAGTAAACTGCTAAGGAACCTGGAAGTCAAAGCCCCTAAGATAGTGGCATAATGTCGCCCGCATATTAATAACGGGAAGGTGTCTACAGACCATTAGCAATACTATGACCACCACTCTCTCAATTCTACAGTCTAGAATTGGGCATCGCAAGCGGGTCTGGGGTGAACCCGGAGAAAACGGATCTGCTGGTGTTCACAAGAAATCCTCTATTGAGGTTCCCGTCTATAAATGGGACACAACTCTCTCTCAAAGACCGCACCAAGTACCTTGGAGTAGTCTTGGACAGCAAACTGTTTGGAAGCGCAACCTGGAAGAAAGAGTGAGGAAAGTCAGCAATGCTTTATGTATATGCACGTAGGCAGATGCTCGGCATAACATGGGGGCTCTAATTGGCACTTGTGCTACACAGCTGTAAGGCCACTTCTGCTCTACGGTGCAGTTGTATGGTGGACAGGCGTATGGAAATCCACATAAAGGACAGACAGCCAAGCAGCAATGAAGGCATATCGGCCAGAAGTGTGTTGAGAAGCAGGGCAGCAGGAAAAAGTGTTGCCAGAAGCAAGCAACTTTACTTTTAAAGGCATCGAAGGTAATGAAGTGAACGAAATCGTCAAGAATTATGTACGGAAATGTCTCATCGGCAGTTATAATACATAAATGTGTGATCGGAATTTACACGATCAAGCATGCCCATAGAAATCTGTTTACCGTACTCTGTTTGAAAAAAATTCAGCTTATTCGGGGCGAGTCGAGCAAGAACATGTTACTAAAACATTCATCTTGCCATCTCTTTAGCACTTGCCTGACGATTTTCAAGCACCATATCCTTCACTTTTTTGATATTTTCATCAGTTGAAGAGGTCAAAGATCGTCCAGAACGAGGCATGTCTTCAACGATCTCTCGACTGTCTTCGAAGGCTTTGTACCAGTCATAGGTTTTTGTTTTTGATAAAACTGAACCATTGTAAACCTTTTCCAGCATTCGCAGCGATTCCGCTCACGATCTGTTCCTATACTATAAACTCTTGTTTCGACACTCCACAATGCATTATTCCAAAAATTGATGCTTTTTTATGAGCTCTGACGTAGATCAATAGTTTTGAAATATTTTATTAATTTTTTTTTTTTTGCAAAAAACTGGGACAATCTATTTTCACAAGTTTCTCTTAAGACGAATTTTTCAACAACAAAATCATGCGCCATAAGCAGGAACTGGTACGAGTAGTAATATCTTGGTGGCTTGGTGGTAGGTTCAGAAGAAGAATTATAAGCTTCGGAGCCTCGGGCGAGCCACTATCAATTGGTGCGGCCTGGCGCTGTCCTGATGGCACATAATTCCCTTCCAATTGGCGACAGCTGGCAATTTCTGGGCGATTGTTTCTTTCCGACGGTCCAACTGTTAATTGGTCCGATTTCAGTGAGGAGCAGCTAATAGTGGATGATTCCCTTCCAATCTCACACAATACTTAGCAAAATCTCTATGCTTGTAAATCCTACCTTGGCCACGATTCATTGCGATTCGGACACTACCGTTTCCGCTTGAGTTTGTCATATTTGACCCAGCCTAGATCACTTGATGCTTGCGATTCAGCAGCAATTGGAAGATGGAAATTCTATCTCTGAGGTTTTTTTTTACCTTAACTCGTGTTTACATCGGCCTTACGTAAATTCTGAAATTTCAAAATTCTCACAATACGGTTTTTGTGGAAATTGATAGTAAATTTACATGACATCTTATTAAAAGTCATAGAAAAAACCCATTTTCGCCCTATATCTTGTACACTTTTGACACAATATGCAGGAATTTTTGCCCGAATTGAAGTTTTTAAATACCATTTTTGGAGAAATAAAAGTATTTGTTACATTCAAAGCATTTCTGAATATTAAAAAACAACGAAGATCGTTTTGCCGCCGCCCCCCCCAAGACGTTGCGCCCGGGGCGACGGCCCCCTTCGCCCCCTTTGCTACGCCACTGGGTATATGATAGGCAGGATAAGGTTCTCCACTAACTGATAGGTATCTAAGGGAAACATGGAGCTGAGGGCTAATAGATAGGAAGACTGTCTTAATATTTCCAGAAAAATATGTATAAAGATGGAGCTGAGAGCTGACAGACAGGAAGACTGTCTCAAAACTTTCATAAAATATTTTGAAGAATGGAGCTGAGAGGTAGCAGATCGGAAGACTTTCTCAAAATTTCCATAAAAATATGTTGAAACATGGAGCTGAGGGCTAATAGATAGGAAGACTGTCTTAATATTTCCAGAAAAATATATTGAAAGATGGAGCTGAGAGCTGACAGACAGGAAGACTGTCTCAAAACTTCCATAAAATATGTTGAAGAATGGAGCTGAGAGGTAGCAGATCGGAAGACTGTCTCAAAATTTCCAGAAAAATATATTGAAAGATGGAGCTGAGAGCTGACAGACAGGAAGACTGTCTCAAAACTTCCATAAAATATGTTGAAGAATGGAGCTGAGAGGTAGCAGATCGGAAGACTTTCTCAAAATTTCCATAAAAATATGTATGTTGAAACATAGAGCTGAGGGTTAATAGATAGGAAGACTGTCTTAATATTTCCAGAAAAATATGTTGAAAGATGGAGCTGAGAGCTGACAGACAGGAAGACTGTCTCAAAACTTCCATAAAATATGTTGAAAGGTGAAGGATGTAGTAAAATATCCAGACAATGAAATTATTTCGAACTTCCAGTCGAACAAAACTAAATTAGTTTTCTCTTAACCAAATTTGAATATATCCGAGTTAGTGTAGGTAACAGACTACCGCATAGAGGAAAAACTTATAGATTTTATCAACATTTCTTTGTTCGTGATCGAACTTAGGTGAGTTGCTAAGAATGATAGCTTCCGAAGAATCCGACACAAATATCTGTCGAATGAACAGTAAATCGAATTATCAGAGAATCGGGTCGCTTATGGGTTTGCTCACGTTCTATTCGGCTGCTGACAATAACAAGAACGACCATGGAATACGAGACATGTGAAGTTTAGTAAGACTGGCGTTGAATTTAAAATTGTCCATCTCTTCTTCTTCCTTTTAAGTTATCATTTGTTAAACGGGCCAGCTCCGCCTTTTAAAATTCTATTTTTCATTGCTGGTTTTATGCTTCTATTCGGACACCCCTTTTCTTGGGGTGCACGCAAACGACACCATGTCGTACACACACTAACACATGCAAGTTAACAAAAGCAAAGACAAAGCCGCAGGAAAACTCATTAGGGGTGGTTTTCAGCCTTTTCCTATGACTCAATTTTCTCATGTATTTGTGTGTGTTTTTTAAAAATTATTATGTGTGCTTGTGTTTTCCTTTTCCGTTGCAGGTGCGTCACAATGTAAAACGTGGCAATTATGCCACCTTAGAAGGCAAGGATATAGCCTTCTTCGAGTCCATCGTGGGGAAAAATCACCTCGTGCAAGACGATTTGCAGGGCTACAATGTTGATTTTATGCGCAGTGTACGCGGTACGTTGTCACACCACCCCTCAGCACGAAGAACATAATTTGTAAGAACCGTTTTTTCTTCGTTTCTTCAGGTAGCAGCCAACTGGTGCTGCGACCCAGCTCCACACAGGAAGTATCCGCCATATTGAAATACTGTAACGAACGAAAATTGGCCGTATGCCCACAAGGTGGCAACACCGGCTTAGTCGGCGGTTCAGTGCCGGTTTGCGATGAAATCGTCTTGTCGTTGGCGCGCCTCGATAAGATTCTACATATCGATGAGATCACGGGCATAGCGGCTTGCGAAGCCGGCTGTATTTTGGAGAATTTGGATTTGAAAGCGCGCGAATTGGGTTTGGTGGTGCCACTCGATTTGGGCGCCAAGTCCAGTTGTCACATTGGCGGCAATGTGTCGACAAATGCTGGCGGTTTGCGTGTGCTGCGCTATGGTAATCTGCACGGCAGCGTTCTGGGTGTGGAAGCGGTAGGTATTCCAATTTTTGGCAGTTGAAATTGTTTTCTATAATTTTTCGTTTTTGCAGGTTCTTGCCAACGGTGATGTGCTCGATCTCATGTCCGACTTCAAAAAGGATAACACCGGCTATCATCTGAAGCATCTCTTTATTGGTTCAGAGGGTACACTCGGTGTGGTGACCAAGGTATCCATGTTGTGTGCGCCGCAGTCACAGGCGCAGCATGTCGCCTTTTTGGGTAAGGAATTTGTTGTGCATAAGAACGTCAAACCTAGCAAAGGAAGGAAGGCTGCCTTTGTAGACAGTTAGTGTTTAGCTTGTCATTCAATATCGGCGGATTTGTTGACGACATAGCTGCCAATATTCCCGAGTGGACTGTAAGAGGTCTATAGCATTCGCTTGTTTTTGTCAAGATTCATCTGGCCGCAATGGCGGAAGTTCCAACAGAGCAGTGTCGTAGAGGTATTCATGCGGCGAGGCTAAAAATAAAGCCGGACTGTCCAAGTTGTGTGGACGAGGCCGAGGAGAAAACATATAGACACTTTCTTTACTGTCTAGTTTTCGGTGGGTTCGGTGAGATTATTCTGACTGACACGACACGACGTACAGGATCTACAGGACTGTAACGCCGGATAGAGCTTCAGTTTAATACGTATATGCGCCGAAGTTTACATCGTACAGGACGTCAACCTTTTTTGTGAAGTTTAATAGAGTCTTGATGTGTAAAACTGATACTTCATCCAGTCCCTTGTAGTGCGAAGCTCTTAGATATCTAAGCAGAGTTTTAGATAAGACCGGAGAGAAGTTTTCCAGCGTCTCTCCTACTTACTTGCGCTTTCTACATGTGTCATCGTTAACTTTGACTAGACCAAAAACCGGCCTGCAGTTTTTTCAAGACTGTGTGA
The DNA here is from genome assembly GCF_016617805.1 of Bactrocera tryoni. Lineage (NCBI taxonomy): Eukaryota > Metazoa > Arthropoda > Insecta > Diptera > Tephritidae > Bactrocera > Bactrocera tryoni. Next base: position 19,871,836 of record NC_052502.1, read on the forward strand.
GTAGAAAGCATCCGTGTTTTACTTCCGTTCCCTTGCGCATGATCTTGGCAATCCTCCATGTCCGCAAAGCATTCCATTTTAGCCAGATCCGTCTGTCAGCACTTTAGGAAATTTCATTGCGCATCGTTTAGCGGCTTTTTCCGAACTTCGGTAGGCAAGCAAATGGCACTATTGGCAATCTCATCAGGTTTCGGTAGATTGAGGCTGAAATATTTCGGTAGCCACACCTTCGGCGAACCCAGTTTGATCAGAATTGATATTAGTTTCTTTTCAGTACATCCAAAATTAGGAGTAGATCCAAAATTAGGAGTTCTTGTCATCACAAAGGACTCACATTTCATGTTGTCTAAGTGGGATTATTCAAGACTCTCGTCTCCTATCAGCTAGTTTACGTAGTTAACCTCTTAAAATTGACAGTCTTGAAAATTTCTTCATCTAAAAATGATACTCGTATCTCAGATAATTAAAGGAATGAAATCAAAAATAAATTTTTGTCGTCTTCTCTTTATACCCTAACATCTGCAGGTCTATCCTCCTTCGATGACGTGCTCAAGACTTTCCGCGATTCTCGACAGTTCTTGGGTGAAATTCTATCCTCCTGCGAGTTGATCGATGCCAATTCCTTGGATGCCAGCGTTAATCACTTTAAACTCAAGTAAGCGTCAGTTTTTCGTCAAATGAACCTTTAAAGGAGCAATATTTGAAATTTTCTCCACTTTAACTCTGACCTCTAGCTCACCGATCGAAGGCTATCCGTTCTACATGCTGATCGAGACGTCTGGCAGCAATGCTGAGCATGATATGGAGAAATTCAATCGTTTCCTCGAAAATGGCATGGAGAAGGGACAAATCATTGACGGCACCATCACCGGCGAAGTGGGTAAAATGCAAGAGATTTGGAAGTTGCGTGAATTGGTGCCCGTTGCGCTAATCGAGGATGGCTTCTGCTTCAAATATGACATCTCCTTGCCGCTGCGTGAATTTTACCATATTGTTGAGGTGATGCAGGAACGTGTGGGAAATTTGGCGACACGTGTTTGTGGCTATGGACACTTGGGTGAGTTTCGAGTAGTTTCTGAGTTATCCGCATGGTTTTCAGCATGTCAATGCTTACAGGTGATTCGAATTTACATTTGAATATCTGCTGTCCCGAGTTCACACAAGAAATCTACAAGTGCATTGAACCCTTCGTCTACGAGTATACATCCCAAGTGAAGGGCAGCATTAGCGCGGAACATGGTATCGGCTTTTTGAAGAAGAACTATTTGAAATACAGTAAAAGTCCAGCGGCCATTTTGAAGATGCGCGAATTGAAGCAACTTTTGGATCCCAATAGCATCTTGAACCCTTACAAAGTGCTGAACTGAATTGTGGTTTTGCAAACGAAGCTGTTGACCTTGAAGCTGTTATATGTATGTATGTAAACCACTAAATATAAATATGGTGTGATAAATATTAAATTGACGTTAACGAACACACTTTAGTTAAGTTTCAAACTCAAAAATTTTGCCATAAAAAAGGAAAATAAAGTTTTTTCAAAGAGTGTACAAAAGTATTTAATAATGGTTTTGGAGTATTATGTTACCCAAATGGGGGAAGAATGCATTATTGTAGCTTTTGTGAGTAAAAAATTTACGTGTTCTAGTCAAAGCTTCATCGAGATATGACGGAGTTAATTCAGTATGCTAGATATGTTGAAAAGTTCGTATCATTTTAAATAAAATTGGTGAACAAGGTAAACTAGTACC